>NC_081330.1:55099434-55405371 GCF_026419965.1 Kogia breviceps
CCCAATCCAAAAATGGGCAGAAGAACTAAACAAACATTTCTCCAAAGAAGATATACAAATTGCCAAGAAACACATGAAAGAATGCTGAACATCATTAATCATGAGAAAAATGCAAATCAAAACTACAATGAGATATCATCTCACACCGGTCAGAATGGCCATCATCAAAAACTCTAGAAACAATAAATGCTGGAGAGGGTGTGGAGAAAAGGGACTACTCTTGCACTGCTGGTGGGAATGTAAACTGATATAGCCACTATGGAGAAGAATTAACATCTCAACTACAAATAGAACTACCATACAACCCCACAATCCCACTACTGGGTACATACCCTGAGAAAACCATAATTCAAAAAGAGTCATGTACCAAAATGTTCATTGCAGCTCTATTTACAATAACCAGGACATGAAAGCAACCTAAGTGTCCATCAACAGATGAATGGATAAAGAAGATGTGGCACATATATACAATGGAATATTACTCAGCCATAAAAAGAAATGAAACTGAGTTATTTGTAATGAGGTGGATAGACCTGGAATCTGTCATACAGAGTGAAGTAAGTCAGAAGGAGAAAAACAAATATCGTATTTTAACACATATATATGGAATCTAAGAAAAAAAATGTCATGAAGAGATTAGTGGTAGGACAGGAATAAAACAGAGACCTACTAGAGCATGGACCTGAAGATATGGCGAGGGGGAATGGTAAGCTGTGATGAAGTGAGAGAATGGCATGGACATATATACACTACCAAATGTAAAATAGATAGCTAGTGGGAAGCTGCTGCATAGCCGTGGGAGATCAGCTGTGTGCTTTGTGACCACCTAGAGTGGTGGGATAGGGAGGGTGGAAGGGAGGGAGACACAGGAGGAAAGAGATAAGGGAACATATGTATATGTATAACTGATTCACTTTGTTGTAAACAGAAAATGACACCCCATTGTAAAACTGTTATACTCCAATAAAGATGTTAAAAAAAAACTGTTCTTGATTGTGTTGATACAGACATATGTGAGAAAATTTTATAGAATTAACAAACTTACATGTGCAAATATGTACAAGTAACATTGAGAAAATATGAATAAGATTGGTGGATTATTCAGTGTCATTCTGGTTGTGATACTATAGTATTATTTTGCAAAATGTAATCATTTGTGGGTAAAATGTACATGTTTTCTCCATTAATTCTTACACTATGCAATTATGTGTGAATATATAATTATCTCAATAAAAGTTTCAACCAGAAAGAAATTACTGAGTAAGAAGTGATTTGAGACATAGGTAGGTGGCAATAACGAAAACATACAGATAAGTAAAAGATATAAAAACAATTAAAGAGAAATTCTGGTTTCAATATGGCATATAAGGTGCTTGGAAGTCAGCACTCCCATCCTCACAGGAGAAAAATCTGGGCAAAATGAAAATCAAAACTCCTCTTTTATCCATCAGAATATTCATGTCATGGGGCATATTGCTGCCCCCAGAAGTGAAAGACAGATGGGTGGATACAGAGAATTACAACATAGAGAAGAAGCTGAGGAATAGAAAACTCTATGGAAAGCAGTAACAGGGTAAGAAAACCTAAAATGTAATTGATGAATTGCTGTGGGTTCAGTTTTAGGGGTCCCCCACTGTTTTGTGAATTTATCACCAAGAGCCCTATCAGGTTCTCACGGTGAAGACTGGAGAAATATCCCCCTGTTCTTCTCGCAGGAAAAGGAAAACAATAGTCTTTTTTCCCCCACATTAAATAGTATAGAGTTTATTAGACCTATTTCTACATTTGAGAGGCTCAGGTCTTCAATTTTTTTTTTCCTCTGGGCCAAACAAAATTGTCAAACATTGGTTAGCTTTTCAGTCACTTATTTTGGGATTGGAAAATGCCCGTAGGGGAAATGTGTCCCTAGAGTCCATGCTTCCACAATTTGATATTAGCTTATTCTCTCTAATTTTAGTAAAGGTCTCCTTTACTATCAGCTTTAAAAAAAAAAAAAAAAACTTTTTATTTTATATTGGAGTACAGTTGATGAACAATGTTGTGTTAGTTTCAGGTGTACAGAAAAGTAATTCAGTTATAAATATGTATGTATCTATTCTTTTTCAGATGCTTTTCCCATTTAGGTTGTTGCATAATATTGAGCAGAGTACCCTGTGCTCTACAGTAGGTTCTTATTGGTTATCCATTTAAAATATAGTAGTGTGCACATGTCAATCTCAAACTCCCTAACTATCCCTTCACCCCTGCTCAGCATAAGTTCTTTCTCTAGACCTGTGAGTCTGTTTCTGTTTTGCAAATAAGTTCATTTGTATCATTTTTCCAAGATCCTTGCATATAATTAATATCATACGATATTTGTCTGTCTGACTTAGTTCACTCAGTATGACAATCTCTAGGTCCATCCATGTTGCTGCAAATGGCATTATTTCATTCTTTTTAATGGCTGAGTAATATTCCCTTGTATATATGTACCACATCTTCTTTATTCATTTTTCTGAAAATTAACATTTAGGTTGCTTCCATGTCTTGGCTATTGTAAACAGCACTGCAATGAACATCAGGGTGCTTGTATCCTTTCAGACCATGTTTTTCTCTGGATATATGCCCAGGAGTGTGCTTGCAGGATCATATGGTAGCTCTATTTTTAGTTTCTTAATGATCGTCCATACTGTCCTCCATAGTGGCTACACCAATTTACATTCCCACCAACAGTGTAAGAGCATTCCCTTCCCTCCACATCCTCTCCAGCGTTTATTGTTTGTAGATTATTTTAATGATAGCCACTCTATCATTTAAAAATGATAATTGGACACCTGTATATCTTCTCTGGAGAAATGTCTATTTAGGTCTTCTACCCATTTTTTGATTGGGTTGTTTTTTATGATAATATTAAGCTGGATGAGATATTTGTAAATTTTGGAGACTAATCCCTTGTCGGTCACATCATTTGCAAATATCTTCTCCCATTCTGTGGGTTGTCTTTTCATTCTGTTTATGGTTTCCTTTGCTATTCAAAAGCTTTTTGAGTTTATTTAGGTCCCATTTGTTTTTATTTTCTTTACCCTAGGAGATGGATTGAAAAAGATATTGCTGCGATTTATGTCAGAGAGTGTTCTGCCTATGTTTTCCTCTAAGAGTTTTATAGTGTTCTTTCTCATATTTAGACCTTTATCCATTTTGAGTTTATTTTTGTATATGGTGTTAGGGAGTGTTCTAATTTCATTACTTTACATGTAGCTGCACAGTTTTCCCAGCACCATTTATTGAAGGGACTGTCTTTCCACCATTGTATAGTCTTTGTCATAGATTAATTGACCATAGGTGTGAGGATTTATTTCTGGGCTTTCTATCTTATTCCATTGATCTATATTTATATTTTTTGTGCCAGAAGCATACTGTTTTGATGACTATGACTTTGTAGTATATTCTGAAGTCAGGGAGCCTGATTCCTCCAGCTCTATTTTTCTTTCTCATTTGCTATGGCTATTTGGGGTCTTTTCTGTCTCCATACAAATTTTTAAGATTTTTTGTTCTAGTTCTGTGAAGAATGACATTGGTAATTTGATAGGGATTGCATTGAATCTGTAGATAACCTTGTGTAGTACAGTCATTTTGGCAATATTCATTCTTCCAATCCAAGAACATGGTATATCTTTCCATCTGTTTGTGTTGTTTTCGATTTATTTCATCAGTGTCTTATAGTTTTTGGAGTACAGTTCTTTTGTGGCCTTAGGTAGGTTTATTGCTAGGTATTTTTTTTTTTTTTTTGATGCAGTGATAAATGGGATTGTTTCTTGAACTTCTCTTTCTGATCTTTTGTTGTTAGGGTATAGAAATGCAACAGATATCTGTGTGTTTATTTTGTAACCTGCAAGTTTACCAAATGAATTTATGAGCTCTAGTACTTTTCAGGTAGTGTCTTTAGGATATTCTATGTATAGTATCATGTCATCTGCATACAGTGACATTTTAATTTCTTTTTTTCCAATTTGTATTCCTTTTATTTCTTTTTCTTCTCTGATTGCCATAGCTAGGCTTTCCAAAATTATGTCAAATAAAAGTGGTCAGAGTGGACATCCTTGTGTTGTTCCTGATCTTAGAGGAAATGCTTTTAGCTTTTCACTGTTGAGTGTGATATTAGCTGTAGGTTTGTCATATATGGTCTTTATTATGTTGAGGTATGTTCCCTGTATGCCCACTTTCTGGAGAGTTTTTATCATAAATATGTGTTGAATTTTGTCAAAAGTTTTTTCTGCATCTATTGAGAGGATCATATGATTTTTAGTTTTCAGATGTGGTGTATCACATTGACTGATTTGTGGATACTGAAAAATCTTTGCATCTCTGGGATAAATCCCACTTGATCATGGTCCCTGATTCTTTTAATGTATTGTTGGATTTAGATTGCTAGTATTTTGTTGAGGATTTTTGCACCTATGTTTATCAGTGATATTGGCTTGTATTGTGTGTTTGTGTGTGTGTGTGTGTGTGTGTGTGTGTGTGTGGTGTCTTTATCTGGTTTTGGTATCAGGGTGATGGTGGCCTCATAGAATGAGTTTCGGTGTTTTCCTTCTTCTGCAATTAAAAAGTAGCCATTTTAAAGTTTGCTTGGAACATTCTTTTCATAATAAGATGTGCCCTCAGGAGAAACTATTTATAAAAGAACGACTAGAGCTTTACCAGGTTCTAACTGACCCCCAAAAAAGGAAATATCTTCCAGCCCTCTCTAGCTTTCCATGTGGGAGAAGGGAAGTGCATTTTTTCTGCCCCCTCTATTCTTCCTGTCTCATTGATTGGGAAAAAAAACAAAACAGAACAAAACTGAGGATCACCTCAAAAGGCCACTGCCAAGAACACAGTCTCACTAGAAGACTGACACAAATCATAGGACTATAGAACACTTCTCATCACAACTTACCACCACATAAATTTGTCCTGTATATAATAAGAAGATGTAACCGAAAGAATTGCATGTCTATTAGAAGTTTCTAGAAAAACACAACAACACAGAGTATAAAAAAAGGACACCAGAGAAAATTTTTCCCCAAAGTGTACAGCTACTGCATACAGTATACTAACATCTAGACAGTTAAAAAGTCTAAAAAACTGTTTACTTCAGTTTTTATTTCCCAGTACATTCTGATCAACTTTCAACAAAAATTATAAAGCATATTAAAGATAAATGACAGCTTGAAGAAATACAGCAAGTATCAAGTCTCAGACTCAGATATGGCAGAGATATAGAAATAATCAAATTGAGAATTTAAAACAATCATAATTAACATGCTAAGGGCTCTAATGGAAAGGGTGAAAACATGTAAAAATCCATGGGTAATTTAAGCAGAGTGATGGAAACTCTAAGCAAGAATTAAAAGGAAATATTAGATGTAAAAAAAAATCACTATAATAGAAAAAAGAATGTCTTTGATTATTTGATAGTCTCTCCAATAATTCACAAATTAACTATTACATTTATAGTGAATTAGTTTTTGATACATGGCCAAGTTTATTTAATGAGGGATACAACAGTCTTTTCAAAAAAGTGTACTAGTACAACTGGCTATCTACATGCAAAAGAGTAAAGTTGTACACATACCTCACATCATTTACAAAAATTAACCCAGAATGGGTCAAAAATCTAAATGTACAAGCTAAAACTATACAACTCTTAGACTATAACATAGACATGAATGTTTGTGGCCTTGGACTAGGCAATATTTTCTTATCTATGGCACCAAAAGCACAAACATCAAGAAAAATAATAAATTACCCATCCTCATAATTAAATATTTTACTGCTTCAGACTCATAGACATAGAAAACAGACTTGTGGTTGCCAAGGGGCGGTGGAGGGAGAGGGACAGACTGGGAGTTTGGGATTGGTAGATTAAAAAAATATTACATTTAGAAAGGATAAACAACAAGGTCCTAATGTATAGCATAGGGATACATAATGTGATAAACCATAATGGAATATAATATTAAGAAAAGAATGTATATATGTGTATAACTGAGTCACTTTGCTGTATGGTAGAGATTGGCATAACATTGTAAATCAACTACAGTACACCCCCTACATATGAACCTTCAAATTGCAAACTTTCAAAGATTCAAATATGTGTTCACCTGTCCAATCATGTAAGTTAGTTAACGTGTCTGGCGTACACTGTCATGCGTGTGCATTTTGTACAAGTGGTTGTGCTTTTGTGTACTTTACTGTACAGTACTATGTAGAGTACTGTAGTACACTATCTTTATTTCAAGCCCAAGATGTCTGGAAACAAGCATAGAAGCAGTGGTTATATAGTTGGTACTGCTAAGAAGTGCCAAGCGATAACAATGGAAACAAGAGTGAAAATAATTGAGAGAATGTGGCAAGGCAAAAAGATAGTAGATGTTGTATGTTCTTATAACATGAATCATTCAACCATGGGCACAATTCTAAAAAACAAGGACAAGATCATGGAACGTGAAGTCTGCTGTGCTGATGATGTCAACAATAATATCAAAGAAGCGTGGAAAAGTGATGGAAGAGATGGAGAAACTTCTCAATGTGTGGATGCAGGATCAGTGTTGAGTCCCACTCAGCTTAATTCTGATTCAAGAGAAAGCTGAAAGCCTTTATGAAAACTTGAAGAAGAAACATGTTGAAGAATCAGAGGGCTCACCTTTCAATGCCAGCCATGGATGGTTTCATCAGTTCAAGGCTAGAGCCAAACTTCACAACGTAAAAGTAAATGGTGAGGCAGCAAGTGTGAATATGGTAGCTGCCCAGGAATTTCCGGAAACCCTTCGAGAAATTACTGATGAAGGCATGTATTTACCCCAACAGGTTTTCAGTGTGGATGAGACAGGACTATACAGGAAGAGGATGCCAGACCAAAGTTACATCAGTAAAGAGGAAAATTGATGCCAGGCTATAAAGCAGCAAAAGATAGGTTAATTCTGTTGTTTGGTGGCAATGCTTCTGGTGATATGAAGCTGAAGCCTTTCTTATTTTATCATTCACAGAACCCAAGAGCCCTTAAAAACATAGCCAAGTGCTCTCTTCCTGTTGTGTGGAAGGGTAACTCTAAAGCCTGGGTTACACAGGTCATTTTCCAGGACTGGTTTTTCTACCACTTTATCCCAGAGGTAGAGAAATATTTCTTGGAGCAGGATGTCCCATTATACATTCTTCTGCTGCTTGACAATGTTCTGGGCCATCCCCCATTCATGGATGACTTTCATCTCACTGTCAAAGTAGTGCATCTGCCAACAAATACTACATTGCTCATACAACCTATGGACAAGGGAGTTTTAGCGACTTTCAAGAAATATTACTTACATCACACTTTTTGTCAGGTAGTAAAGATGAGTGACGAATCATAAACAGCCTTGTGAAAATTTCAAAAGGACTATAACATCTACAAGGCCATAAAAAACATTGATTTTGCTTGGTGTGAAGTTATAGTCATCACCATGAATGGGGATTGGAAGAACCTTTGCCTGCAATTTGTTCACAATTTTCATGGATTTGAGAAGGTAGTTGAGGAGTCCAAAAAGTTATTTGGCAACTTAGTGACCCTCAGCAAGAAGCTGGAGCTAGATCTGCAAGAGGACAACTTCACTGAACTCCTTGCTGTACAACATGAAGGGCTTACTAATAAAGATCTGATAGAATTGGAGGACCAGATAGAGGACAAAGAGAGACAAGAGGAAGAAAAAATAACTGAAGAAACAAAGAGATTCGCAATGCATGAAATGGCAAGGAGACTTTCTTTATCTGAGAAGGCACTGTTAGTTTGTGAGGCATAGGACCCTAACATAGAAGAGTACACGAAGGTTGCAGCAGCCGTTCAGAATGTAATCCAGTGCTACTGTGTTACCTATGATGAGAAACAAAGAAATACTACCCAAACATCACTGGATCATTTTTTCAAGAGGGTAGATAGAATTTTATCCAGCAAGGAACCAGAACCTGTGCCATCAACATCAGATGTGAGTGAAATTGCAGCTTTCTCTCCATCTCCTATTGCTGATGATCCTTCAGCTCTACCGTCTCCAACCTCCTCTTCCTCCTCCAGTCAGTAACTCTTCTTACCTGTTCACTCGATGCCAGCCTCTGTATGCCAGCTGTTGTACTGTACTACTGTACTTTTAAAGGTACTGTACTGTAAGATTAAAAATGTTTTTTTGTGTTTGTTTTTTATGTATTATTTGAGTGAAAAGTATTACAAAGCTATTACAGTACAGTACTATATAGCCAAGTGTGTTAATTGGGTTCCTAGGCTAAGTTTGTTGGACTTATGAACAAATTGGACTTACAAAAGTGCTCTCAGAGAGGAACTCATTTGTATGTAGGGGACTTACTGTATACTTCAATTTAAAATAAAAGACTGCTTTAGTCATCATGGAAATGCAAATCAAAACCACAATGAGATGCCACTTCACACACACTAGGATGGCTATAATAAAAATACAAATAATAACAATTGTTGACAAGGATGTGGAGACATTGGAACCGTGTACACTGCTGGTGGGAATGTAAAAAATGCATAGCCACTTTGGAAAATAGTCTGACAGTTTCTCAAATATTAAGCATAGAGTTACCATATTACCTGGCAGGTCCACTCCTAGATATATGCCCAAGAGAACTAAAAATATACCTATACACAAAAACTTCTACATTAATATTCATAGTAGCTCTATTAATAATAACTAAAAATTAGAAACAAGTCAAATGTCTATAAATAGGTGAATTAATAAACATATGTAGTATATCCATACAATGGAATTTTTTTAGAGTAAATTTGTTTTACAATGTTGTGTTATTTTCTGCTTCACAACAATGTGAATCAGTTATGTATACATATATCCCCTTTTTTTGGATTTCCTTCCTATTTAGGTCACAACAGAGCACTGAGTCCTCAATGGAATATTATTCAACCATAAAGATAAACTACTGATACCTGGTACATGGATGAACCTTGAAAACAGTAGGCTAAGTGTCAGTCATCAAAGATCACATATTGTATAAATCCTTTTACATCATGTATCTAAAATAAATTAATCCATAAAGACAGAAAGTATACTAGTGGTTCTCAGAAGTTGGGGGTGTGGTGAAGGTGAATGGAGTATGACTGCTAATGGCTACAAGGTTTCATTTTATTTAATCTCTTCTTGGTATCTGTATCAGAAACCAGACTATCACATGTGCTACAATGTGTGGTCTGAAAAAACATGATAAGAAGGGGATTTGAGAGTGTCTTACCTCTTTACCAATAGGTAAAGGGGATGTTATCTTGTAGGATGTGGGGTACTGATAGTCCCTACCACACAGTAGTGCCTCAATTGTGAAAATTCCACAGGTGATGGCCCAGGAAAATTCTCAGTGGAGAATAATTTTGTGGCATGTGCAACAATGCAGGAAAGCACTTGAAATATATAGGGGAGAGATCAGTGTCTACAGAGGTAGATTTGGCTGGTTAATACTAAGATATGTTGGTCTCTACAGAAGGATAATGAGAGATGATGGGCTTGTAAGAAGGAGTTAATGCCTAAGTGCAAAGTCCTTTACAATTAACATTTACAAATAAACTTAGCTTACAAATAATCTTCATCACCTGTAATGGAAGGGCAGACATAATTGAACAGCAGTCTGAAGACATAATTTTGAGAGTTTCAGAACTCAAGAGATATTTGAATGCTAACACCAAGGCTCTCCCACTCTCATACTAAGCCATTAAATTAATTCCTTAGCTCTTAACCTTTCATTTTTCATTATACCTCTGTAGAGTCTTTTATGTGAATGTCAGGTCCCTGGTGGGGAAAATCTGTGATCAAGGACATGTTTCCTTTATTTATTTATTTATTTATTTTTAACCCATGAGAATGTTGACTCTACAACAACCCCCTCCTTCATTTTACTAGGCTTGCAGAAGAGGTTAATACTTAGAGCTAGTATTTCAACTGTACTGGTTGATGCTACAGGAATCACTATCACAGAAAGCAATAAGAGGTCCCAACTCATATATGGGCAGGTAACTTATGTAAAACTCCAATATAATCTGGCTGTGGATATGCTAAACCTGTTAATAGAATAAAGAGGCAATTCAACTAAAGAATTGCTAAAACTAATCAGCATATACTGGAAGGATCCAGGGGAATCCTCCTGGGACTAGATTTTAAGAGTGCATGATCAAGAAGAGTAGAATGTAAAACTACATAAGCAAGAATTGATTGACATGGAACTCTCACAACATGGGATTTGACAACCTAGAAAAGATCTCAGAGAATGCTTATTGCACAGGTGGCTCTTTAAAGTCTGGAAAAATGACAGCCAGATTTCAATGATGTCAAAATATTTAAGTTGCTGTGGCAGATAGTGGAGGAAGAAATAAAGAAGCTAGGGATATGGTATTGGAAATTCTAGCCAGAGCAATTAGACAAGACAAAGAAATAAAAGGCACCCAAATTGGAAAGAGAGAAGTAAAACTCTATGTGCAGATGGCATATTATATATAGAAAACCATAAAGACACCACCAATAAAAAAATCAGAACTACTAAAAAATTGGGTAAAGTTGCAAACTATAAAATCAACATACAAAAAGCAGTTGCATTTCTACATACTAATAATAAACTATAAAAAAGAGAAATTTTTTAAAATCTCATTTACAATTGCATCACAAATAATAAAACACCTAGGAATAATTTTAAGCAAGGAAATGAAAGACCTGTATACTGAAATGGTAAGGCATTAATAAGAGAAAATGAAGAGGATACAAATAAATGGAAAGATATTCCATACTCTTGAATTGGAAGAATATTGTTAAACTATCCATACTATCTAAAGCAATCTACAGATTCAGTGCAATTCCTATCAAACTTCCAATGACTTTTTTGTTACAGAAATATAACTGATAATCTTAAAATTTGTATGGAGCCACAAAAACCTCAAATAGCCAATCTTGAGAAAGAAGAACAAAGCTGGAGGCAACATACTTCCTGATTTCAAACTAAGACAAGAATGTGTGCTTTCACCATTTCTGTTTAACATAGTACTGCAAGCACTAGATAGTGTTATTAGGGAAGATAAATTAAAGGCATCCAAATTGAAAAGAAAACATTAAAATTATTAGCACTTGCTGATGACATTATCTTATATGTAGAAAATACTAAAAATTACACATACACACACAGTTCAGGAAAATTACAAGATAAAAAATCATCATGCAAAACTCAGTTGTATTTCCACATACTAATAGTGAAAAATCTGAAAAAGGAATTTTTAAAAATTCAATTTATAATAGCATAAAAAAGAATAAAATACTTAAAAATGCATTTAACCAAATGGGTGAAAAGACTTGTATACTGAAAAGTACAAAATGTTGCTGAAAGAAATTTAAGAAGACATCATTAAATGGAAAATCAACCTGTTTTCATGGACTGAAAGACTTAATATTGTTAAGTTGTTAATACCACACTAAGTGATTTAAAAATTCAATGCAATTCCTATCAATATACCATTCTATCTTTTCTAATTTTTTGCAGAAATGGAAAAATCCAACTTAAATTTTTTGGTGGAATCTCAAAGGATCCTGAATAGCTAAAACAGTCTTGAAAAGAGAAGAGAAAGTTAGAGATCCCATATTTCCTGATTTTAAAACTTACTACAGTACTAGAGTAATCAAAAGAGTTTGGTATTGGCATAAAGACAAACATATATATAAATGGAATAGAATAGAAAGCACAAAAATAAGCCATGCATATATGGTCAAAAAATTTTTACAAGGGTTTGAAGACTACTCAATGGGGAAAGGACAATCTTTACAACAAACTGACTTGGAGAAACCAGATAAACCCATGCAAAATAATGAAGGTGTACCCTTCCCTTACACCATACACAAAAATTAACTCAGAAGGGATCAAAGACCTAAATGTAATTCCTAAAATAATAAAACTCTTAGAATGAAGTATAAAGACTTCATGACACTGGATTTGGCATTATCCTTCTTGGATATGACACCAAGAGCAGAGGCAACAAAAAACACGAAATATAAATTGAACTGCATCATAATTAAAACCTTCTGTACATCAAAGGACATAAACCCCAGAATTAAAAGGCAATATTATAGAATGATTAAATATTTTAAAATTATATACATGGTTAAAGGTTAATATCGAGAGTATAAAAATAACTACAACTCAACATCAATAAAACAAATAACCCAATTAAAAAAATAGGTAAAATAATTGAGTAGACATTTCACCAAAGAAGATATACAGAAGGGGAGCGAGAACATGAGGGAAGAGTAAGATGCGGGAATCACCTTCCTCCTCAGAGATACATCAGAAATACATCTACACGTGGAACTTCTCCTATAGAACACCCATCGAACGCTGGCAGAAGACCTCAGACCTCCCAAAAGGCAAGATAACTTCCCACGTACCTGGGTAGGGCAAAAGAAAAAAGAATAAACAGAGACAAAAGAATAGGGATGGGACCTGCACCAGTGGGAGGGAGCTGTGAAGGAGGAAAGGTTCCCACACACTAGAAGCCCCTTCACGGGCAGAGACTGTGGGTGGTGGAGGGGGGAAGCATCGGAACCATGGAGGAGAGTGCAGCAACAGGGTACGGAGGGCAAAGCGGAGAGATTCCCGCAGAGGATCGGTGCCAACCAGCACTCACCAGCCCGAGAGGCTTGTCTGCTTATCCACCGGGGCGGGCGGGGCTGGAAGCTGAGACTCGGGCTTCAGTCGGATCCCAGGGAAAGGTCTGGAGTTGGCAGAGTGATAACAGCCTGAAGGGGTTAATGCACCACGGCTAACCAGGAGGGAGTCCAGTTGAAGTCTGGAGCTGCCAAAGAGGCAAGAGACCTTTTCTTCCCTCTTTGCCTCCTGGTGCGCGAGGAGAGGGGTTTAAGTGCGCTGCTTAAAGGAGCTCTAGAAACGGGCGTGGAGCTACTGTAGAGACAAGAGACTTTTTCTTGCCTTTTTGCTTCCTGGAGCGCGAGGAGAGGGGATTAAGGGCACCGTGTAAAGGAGCTCCAGAAATGGGCACAAGCCACGGCTGTCAGCACAGACAACAGAGATGGGTGTGGGACGCTAGGGTTGCTACTGCTGCCACCAAGAGGCCTGTGTGCAAGCACAGGTCACTCTCCACACCGCCCCTTCTGGGAGACTGTGCAGCCCACCACTGCCGGGGTCCCGGGATCCAGGGACATCTTCCCCGGGAGAACGCGCGGTGTGCCTCGGACCAGTGCAGCGACACGCCGCCCTCTGACATCGCAGGCTCGCCCCACATCTGTGCCCCTCCTTCCCCGCTGGCCTGTGCCAGAGCCCCCACATCAGCTGCTCCTTTAACCCCGTCCTGTCTGAGCGAAGGGCAGAGGCCCTCAGACGACCTACTCAAAGAGGCGGGGCCAAGTCCAAAGCTGAACCCCAGGAGCTGTGCGAACAAAGAGGAGAGGGGAAGGTCTCTCCCAGCAGCCTCAGAAGCAGTGGATTAAAGCTCCACAATCAACTTGAAGTGCCCTGCATCTGTGGAAAACCTGAATAGACAACGAATCATCCCAAGTTGAGGAGGTGGAACTTGGGAGCAAGATATACTATTATTTTCCCCTTTCTTCTTTATGTGAGTGTGTATGTGTGTGCCGCTGTGTGAGATTTTGTCTGTATAGCTTTGCTTTCACCATTTGTCCTAGGGTTAGACCAACCTGTTTTTCTTTGTTTTTTTATTAATAGAAATTTTTCTACTTAATAATTATTTTATTTTAATAACTATAATTTATCCTACTTTATTTTGTCTTCTCCCTTTCTTTCTTCCTTTCTTCCTTCCTTTCTTCCCTCTTTCCCTCCTTCCTTCCTTCCTCCCTTCTTTCCTCTCTTCCTTCCTCCCTTTCTTCCTCTCCTCCTTCCTTTCCTGCTTTCTTCCTTCCTTCATTGCTTCCTTCCTTTCTTCCTTCCTTCCTCCCTTCTTTTCTTCCTTCTTCCCTTCCTTCCCTCCCTCCCTCCCTCCCTCCTTCCATCCTTCCTTCCTTCCTTTTATTCCTTTCTATTTTTTATCACTTTTATTTTGATCCATGGGGATTAAACGCTCATGCGCCCCAGCCAGGCACTAGGGCTGTGTCTCTGAGGCGGGAGAAACAAACTCAGGACACTGGTCCACAGGAGACCTCCCAGCTACATGCAATATCAAATGGCGAAAATCTCCCAGAGATCTCCATCTCAACACCAAGACCCAGCTTCACTCAAGGACCAGGAATGAACAGTGTTGGACATCCTACCCCCAACAAAGAGCAAGCCAGGTATACAGCCCCATCCATTAGCAGAGAGGCTTCTAAAGAGCATAATAAGGCTACCAACATCCCCAAACACACCACCAGACGTGGACCTGCTCATCAGAAAGACAAGATCCAGCCTCATCCACCAGAACAGAGGCACTAGTCTCCACAACCAGGAAACCTACTCAACCCACTGAACCAAACTTAGCCACTGGGGACAGCCACCAAAAACAAAGTGGAACTAGGAACCTGCAGCCTGCAAAAAGGAGACCCCAAACACAGTAAGATAAGCAAAATGAGAAGACAGAAAAACACACAGCAGATGAAGGAGCAAGATAAAAACACACCAGACCTAACAAATGAAGAGGTAATAGCCAGACTACCTGAAAAAGATTTCAGAATAATGATAGTAAAGATGATTCAAAATCTTGGAAATAGAATAGACAAATTGCAAGAAACAGTTAACAAGGACCTAGAAGAAATAAAGAGGAAGCAAGTAACGATGAGCAACACAATAAATGAAATGAAAAATACTCAAGATGGGATCAAAAACAGAATAACTGAGGCAGAAGGATGGATAAGTGACCTGGAAGATAAAATAGTGGAAATAACTACTGCAGAGCAGAACAAAGAAAAAAGAATGAAAAGAACTGAGGACAGTCTCAGAGACCTCTGGGACAACACTAAATGCACCAACGTTCTAATTATAGGGGTCAAGGAAGAAGAAGAGAAAAAGAAAGGGACTGAGAAAATATTTGAAGAGATTATAGTGGAAAACTTCCCTAATATAGGAAAGGAAATAGTCAGTCAACTCCAGGAAGCACAGAGAGTCCCATACAGGATAAACCCAAGGATAAACACGCCAAAACACATAATAATCAAACTGTCAAACATTAAATACAAAGAAAACATATTAAAAGCAGCAAGGGAAAAACAACAAATAACACACAATGGAATCCTCATAAGGTTAACATCTGATCCTTCAGCAGAAATTCTACCAGCCAGAAGGGAGTGGCAGAACATATTTAAAGTGATGAAGGAAAAAAATCTACAACCAAGATTACTCTACCCAGCAAGAATCTCATTCAGATTTGATGGAGAAATTAAAACCTTTACAGACAAGCAAAAGCTGAGAGAGTTCAGCACCACCAAACCAGCTTTACAACAAATACTAAAGGAACTTCTCTAGGCAAGAAACACAAGAGAAGGAAAAGACCTAGAAGAGCAACCCGAAACAATTAAGTAAATGGTAATAGGAACATACATATTGATAATTACCTTAAATGTAAATGGATTAAATGCTCCCACCAAAACACACAGACTGGCTGAATGGAAACACAACCAGGACCCATATATATGCAGTCTACAAGAGACCCACTTCAGACCTAGGGACACATACAGACTGAAAGTAAGGGGATGGAAAAATATATTCCATGCAAATGGAAATCAGAATAAACCTGGAGTGGCCATTATCATATCAGAAAAATAGACTTTAAAATAAAAACTATTACAAGAGACAAAGAAGGACACTACATAATGATCAAGCGATCAATCCATGAAGAAGATATAACAATTGTAAATGTTTATGCACCCAACATAGGAGTACCTCAATACATAAAGCAAATACTAACAGCCATAAAAGGGGAAATCGACAGTAAAACAATCATAGTAGGGGACATTAACACCCCACTATCACCAATGGACAGATCATCCAAAATGAAAATAAATAAGGAAACGCAAGCTTTAAATGATACACTACACAAGATGGACTTAATTGACATATATAGGACATTCCATCCAAAAACAACAGAATACACCTTTTTCTCAAGTGCTCATGAAATATTCTCCAGGATCGATCATACCTTGGGTCACAAATCTAGCCTTCTCAATTTAAGAAAATTGAATTCGTATCAAGTATCTTTTTCGACCACAATGCTATGAGACTAGATATCAATTACAGGAAAAGATCTGTAAAAAATACATGCACATGGAAGCTAAACCATACACTACTTAATAACGAAGTAATCCCTGAAGAAATCAAAGAGGAAATCAAAAAGTACTTAGAAACAAATGACAATGGAGACACCATGATCCAAAACCTATGGGACACAGCAAAAGCAGTTCTAAGAGGGAAGTTTATAGCAATACAATCCAACCTTAAGAAACAGGAAACATCTCGAATAAACAACCTTACTTTGCACCTAAAACAATTAGAGAAAGAAGAACAAAACCCCCACAAATTTAGCAGTAGGAAAGAAATCATAAAGATCAGATCAGAGATAAATGAAAAAGAAATGAAGAAAACAATAGCAAATATCAATAAAAGTAAAAGCTGGTTCTTTGAGAAGATAAATAAAATTGATAAATCATGAGGCAGACTCATCAAGAATAAAAGGGAGAAGTCTCAAATCAGTAGAATTAGAAATGTAAAAGTAGAAGTAACAATTGACACTGCAGAAATACAAAAGATTATTAGAGATTACTACAAGCAACTGTATGCCAATAAAATGGACATCCTTGAAGAAATGGACAAATTCTTAGAAATGCACAACATGCCAAGACTGAACTAGGAAGAAATAGAAAATATGAACAGACCAATCACAAGCACTGAAATTGAAATTGTGATTAAAAATCTTCCAACAAACGAAAGCCAAGGACCAGATGGCTTCACAGGCGAATTCTATCAAACATTTAGTGAAGAGCTAACACCTATCCTTCTCAAACTCTTCCAAAAGATAGCAGAGGGAGGAACACTCCCAAACTCATTCTATGAGGCCACCATTACCCTGATACCAAAACCAGACAAAGACGTCACAAAGAAAGAAAACTACAGGCCAATATCACTGATGAACATACATGCAAAAATCCTCAACAAAATATTAGCAAACAGAATATAACAGCACATTAAAACGATGATGCAACATGAACAAGTGGGGGTTATTCCAGGAGTTCAAGGATTCTTCAATATATGCAAATCAAACAATGTGATACACCATATCAACAAACTGAAGGAGAAAAACCATATGATCATCTCAATAGATGCAGAGAAAACTTTTGACAAAATTCAACACCCATTTATGATAAAAACCCTGCAGAAAGTAGGCATAGAGGGAACATTCCTCAATATAATAAAGGCCATATAAGACAAACCCACAGCCTGCATCATTCTCAATGGTGAAAAACTGAAACCATTTCCACTAAGATCAGCAACAAGAAAAGGATGCCCACTCTCACCACTCTTATTCAGCATAGTTTTGGAAGTTCTAGCCACAGCAATCAGTGAAGGAAAAGAAATAGAAGGAATCCAAATAGGAAAAGAAGAAGTAAAACTGTCAGTGTTTGCAGATGACATGATACTATACATAGAGAATCCTAAGGATGCTACCAGAAAACTACTAGAGCTAATCAATGAATTTGGTAAAGTAGCAGGATACAAAATTAATGCACAGAAATCTCTGGCATTCTTATACACTAATGATGAAAAATCTGAGAGGGAAATTAAGAAAACACTCCCAGTTACCACTGCAACAAAAAGAATAAAATATCTAGGAATAAACCAACCTAAGGAAACAAAAGACTTGTATGCAGAAGACTATAAGACACTGATGAAAGAAATTAAAGATGATACAAATAGGTGGAGAAATATACCATGTTCTTGGATTGGAAGAATCAACATTGTGAAAATGACTCTACTACCCAAAGCAATCTACAGAGTCAATGCAATCCCTATCAAATTACCACTGGCATTTTTACAGAACTAGAACAAAAAATTTCACAATTTGTATGGAAACACAAAAGACCCCGAATAGCCAAAGCAATCTTGAGAACAAAAAGTGGAGCTGGAGGAATCAGACTCCCTGACTTCAGACTATACTACAAGGCCACAGTAATCAAGACAGTATGGGACTGGCTCAAAAACAGAAATATAGATCAATGGAACAGGATAGAAAGCCCAAAGATAAACCCACACACATATGGTCACCTTATCTTTGATAAAGGAAGGAAGGATATACAGTGGAGAAAAGAAAGCCTCTTCAATAGGTGGTGCTGGGAAAACTGGACAACTACATGTAAAAGTATGAAATTAGAACACTAACTAATACTACACACAGAGAAATGTGAAATGGGTTAAAGACCTAAATGTAAGGCCAGACACTATCAAACTCTTAGAGGAAAATATAGGCAGAACACTCTATGACATAAATCACAGCGAGACACTTTTTGACACATCTCTTAGGGAAATGGAAATAAAAACAAAAATAAACAAATGGGACCTAATGAAACTGAAAAGCTTTTGCACAGCAAAGGATACCATAAACAAGACCAAAAGACAACCCTCAGAATGGGAGAAAATATTTGCAAATGAAGCAACTGATAAAGGATTAATATCCAAAATTTATAAGCAACACATGCAGCTCAATTACAATGAAACAAACGACCCAATCCAAAAATGGGCAGAAGAACTAAACAGACATTTCTCCAAAGAAGATATACAGATTGCCAACAAACACATGAAAGAATGCTCAACATCATTAATCATGAGAGAAATGCAAATCAAAACTACAATGAGATATCATCTCACACCGGTCAGATTGGCCATCATCAAAAACTCTAGAAACAATAAATGCTGGCGAGGGTGTGGAGAAAAGGAAACCCTCTTGCACTGCTGGTGGGAATGTAAATTGATACAGCCACAATGAGAACAGTATGAGGGTTCCTTTAAAAACTACAAATAGAACTACCATACGACCCAGCAATCCCACTACTGGGCATATACCCTGAGAAAACCATAATTCAAAAAGAGTCATGTGCCAAAATGTTCATTGCAGCTCTATTTACGATAGCCAGGACATGGAATCAACCTAAGTGTCCATCAACAGATGAATGGATAAAGAAGATGTGGCACATATATACAATTGAATATTACTCAGCCATAAAAAGAAATGAAACTGGGTTATTTGTAATGAGGTGGATAGACCTGGGGTCTGTCATACAGAGTGAAGTAAGTCAGAAGGATAAAAACAAATACCATATGCTAACACATGTATATGGACTCTAATAAAAAAAAATGTCATGAAGAGATTAGTGGTAGGACAGGAATAATACACAGACCTACTAGAGCATGGACTTGAGGATATGGGGAGGGGGAAGGGTAAGCTGTGATGAAGTGAGAGAGTGGCAGAGACATATATACACTACCAAGTGTAAATTAGATAGCTATTGGGAAGCTGCCACATAGCACAGGGTAATCACCTCTGTGCTTTGTGTCACCTAGAGGGGTAGGATAGGGAGGGTGGGAGAGAGGGTGACGCAAGAGGGAAGAGATATGGGTGCATATGTATAACTGATTCACTTTATTGTAAAAGAAAAACTGACACACTATTGTAAAACATTTATACTCCAATAAAGATGTTAAAAAAAAAAAAGACCAGATGGTGTCCCTGGTAAATTCCATCAAACATTTAAAGAGGGTTAATAACAGTTAATAACTCTTCCAAAAACCTGAAGAGGATGGAAACACCGCAACCCATTTTACAAAGCCAGCATTACCCTGATACAAATGCCAGATAATGATACTCAAGAAAACTACATCACTATCCCTGATGATTATAGATAGAAAAATTCTCAACAAAATATTAGCCAACTGAATTCAGCAGCACTTCTAAAGGATCATACATCATGATTGAGTGAGCATTATCCTTGGGAAGCAAGGATGGGTTCAACATATGCAAATCAATAAATGTGATATACGTATTGTTAGAATGAAAGATCAGAATCATATGATTATCTCACTAGATGCATGAAAACAGTGAAAATTACAATAACTTTTTATGGTAAAAGTTCTCAACAAATTAGGTATAGGAGGAACATTCCTTAACATGATAAAGACCATATATGTCAAGTGCATAGCTAACATCTTACTCAAAAGTAAAAGGTTGAAATCTTCTCTTCTAAAATCAAGAACAATAAAAGGGTGTCCATTCTCAACATTCCTATTAAACATAATCCTGGAAGTAGTAGCCAGAGCTGTCTCATGCAAGAAAAAATAATTATTCAAATAAAAATAAAGAAGTGAAATTGTCTTTGTTTGCAAGTATTATAATCTTAAATAGAGAAAATGCTAAAGACTCCGCCAACAAAGGTCTTAGAACAAAAAAACAAATTAAGTAAATTTTCAGGATACATAATCCACATATAGAATTCAGTTGCATTTCTATATACTAACAACAAACTGAAAAAGGAATAAAACAAGCTCATTCACAATATCATCAAAAGATATAAAATACACATGAATAAATTTAACCTTGTAGGTGAAATATATGTACACTTAAAAACAAAAGACTTTGATGAATGAAATTGAAGACACAAACAAATGAAAGCTACCCCATGTTTATTAATCAGAAAAAAATAATAATATTAAATTGTCCATACTACCGAAAGCCATATATAGATTCAAT
Source organism: Kogia breviceps (assembly GCF_026419965.1). Classification (NCBI taxonomy): domain Eukaryota; kingdom Metazoa; phylum Chordata; class Mammalia; order Artiodactyla; family Physeteridae; genus Kogia; species Kogia breviceps. The sequence continues at coordinate 55,120,157 of NC_081330.1, forward strand.
GAAATCCTTACCAAAATTTCAATGACTATTTTCACAAATATAGAAAAAAAAATCCTAAAATTTTTATGGAACCATAAATGCCCTAAAATATCCAAAACATTCCTGAAAAAGAAGAAACCCTAAAGTATCACACTTCCAGATTTTAAACTGTACTACAAAGTTACAACAATCAAAGTATTATGATACTGTTATAAAAATAAACACATAGGTCAACAGGACAAATTCAAGAGCCAAGAAATAAACCCTTATATATATATGGTCAAATAATATTTAACCAAGCTGACAAAAGCATTTAATGGGGGAACGTATAGTCTCTTCAATATGGTTCTGGGAAAACTGAATAACGTCATACAGAAGAATGAAATTGTATCCCTACTTTACACCACTCACAAAAGTTAAATTGAAGTGAATTAAAGTCTTAAGCATAAGACCTGAAACCTTAAAACTCCCAGAGGAATACAATGGGGAAAATCTCTTTGACATTAATCTTGGCAGTTTTTTTTTTTTTTTTTTTTTTTTTTTTTTTGTATAAGACACCAAAAGCACAAGTAATAAAACCAAAAATTAATAACTGTGACTACAACAAACTAAAAAGTTTCTGCCCTGCCAAAGAAACAATTAACAAATGAATAAGCAACATACAAAATGAAAGTAAATATTTGCAAATTATATATCTGACTAGGTGCTAATATCCTAAATATATGAAGAACTGATACAACTCAATGTTTAAAAAAAGCAAATAATGCATTTTAAAATGTACTTGAATAGATATTTTTTAAAGACATATAAATGGCCAACAGCACATGAAAAGATGCTCAACATCACTAATCATCAGGGAAATACAAATCAAAACCAAAATAAGTTATAACCTCACTGCTGTAAAAATGACTATTATCAAAAAGAGAAGAAATAACATGTACTGACAAGGATGTTGGAAGGGTTCCACATTCCCTTTGGAACCCTCATGCACTGTTGGTGGAAAGGAAAATTGGTACAACCACTATGGAAAACAATATAGATTTTCCTCAAAAAATTAAAAATAGAACTACCATACGATTCAGCAATTCCATGTCTGGGTACTTATCCAAAGAAAATGAAAACACTAATTTGAAAAGCTATGTATCAGTGTTTATTCCAGCATTATTCATAGTAGCCAAGATATGGAAGCAACCTAAGAGTTCATTAGTAGATGAATGGACAAGAAAAATGCATATATATATATATATATTATATATATATAAATATATATAATATTATTTACTATAAAATAAAGAAAAAATATTGCTATTTGTGACAACATGGATGGTCCTAGAGGGTATTATGATAAGTGAAATAAGTCAGAGAAAGAAAAATACAATATTATTTCACTTTTATGTGGAATCTAAAAAACAAATGAATGAACATAACAAGACATAAAGAGACTCATAGATACAAAGAACAAACTGGTTTTTGCCAGAATGGAATGAGGAGGAGGAAGAAATAGGTAAAGTGATAAAGAGATACAGACATCCATTTAAAAAATAATTAAGTCATGGTGATGTAATGTTGTGCATAACTAGACTTATTGTAGTGGTCATTTTGTAATGTATAAAACCATCAAATCACTACATTTGTACACCTGATGCTAATATAATATGGTAAGTCAATTATACCTCAATTTAAAAATTAGTTTACATTTTATAGAAAGCTTAACACATAAAATAATATAATAAAGTTATGAAATACTTTCAGACAAATCTAACAAAATTCATACAATACTCTTATACAGCAAATTACCAAACATTAGTGGCAAATTTTTAAATATGACTAAAATAATTGGAGCTATAGTTATTAAATTATAATTATTAAGAGAATATGATGGTGATTCAGGGGTATAATAATAGACTAAAGTAATAGAATTTAAAGATGAAAGAGCAGACTTGATTTTATATGAATTATTGGTATAATAATTGTAGGAATAAAAATCAATGAGCAAGAGGACAATCTTTATGCAAAATCATGTGTGAACAATCTATTATTCATAGAGGGATAGAGGGGAGGAAATTTGGTCCTTTTCTCACCTCACATACCAAAATTAACTTAAAGAGAAACAAAATAAATTATGATTCTTTTAGAGAGTAATGGAAAATATTCTGTGATTTCAGAATTGGGAAAGACTTGATAAATAAGATGTACACACAAACATTCCTCTTAAAGAAAGGGACAGATACATTTACATTAAAATTAAAACTGTCTGGGAGATTGGTTCAAGATGGCAGAGTAGAAGAACACACACCCACTCCCTATTGCAAGAGCACTGAAATCACAACCAACTTTTGAACAATCACTGACAGGAAGACACTGGAACTCACCAAAAAACATACCCCACATCCAAAGACAAAGGATAAGCCACAATGAGATAGTAGGAGGGGAACAATCTGCTAACAGCTATAAAATAGGAAATCGACAGCAACACAATAATAGTGGGGGACTTTAACACCTCACTTACACCAATGGACAGATCATCCAAAAAGAAAATTAATAAGGAAACACAAGATTTAAATGACACAATAGACCAGATAAATTTAACTGATATTTATAGGATATTGCATCCAAACACAGCATATTACACTTTCTTCTCAAGTGCACATGGAACATTACCCAGGATAGATCACATCTTGGGTCACAAATAAAGTCTCAGTAAATTTAAGAAAATTGAAATCATATCAAGCATCTTTTCTGACCACAACACTATAAGATTAGAAATCAATTATTCAGGAAACAATGTAAAAAATACAAACACAAGGAAGCTGAACAAAACGTTACTAAATAACCAAGAGATCACTGAAGAAATCAAAGAGGATATCAAAAAATACCTAGAGACAAATGACAATGATACTGCAATGATCCCAAACATATGGGATGCAGCAAAAGCAGTTCTTTTTTTTTTTAACATCTTTATTGGAGTATAACTGTTTTACAATAGTGTGTTAGTTTCTCCTTTACACCAAAGTGAATCAGTTATACATATACATATGTTCCCATATCTCTTCCCTCTTGCATCACCCTCTCTCCCACCCTCCTTATCCCACCGCTCTAGGTGGTCACAAAGCACAGAGGTGATCTCCCTGTGCTATGTGGCAGCCTCCCACTAGCTATCTAATTTAAATTTGGTAGTGTATATATGTCCCTGCCACTTCATCATAGTTTACCCTTCCCCCTCCCCATATCCTCAAGTCCATGCTCTACTAGGTATGTGTTTTATTCCCCTCCTACCACTAATCTCTTCATGACATTTTTTTTTTTTCTTAGAGTCCATATATATGTGTTAGAATACGGTATTTGTTTTTCTCCTTCTGACTTACTTCACTCTGTATGACAGATTCCAGGTCTATCCACCTCATTACAAATAATCAGTTTCATTTCTTTTTTTTTTTTTTTCTCAAGAACATTTTTTTAAACATCTTTATTTGAGTATAACTGTTTTACAATAGTGTGTTAGTTTCTCCTTTACAACAAAGTGAATCAGTTATACATATACATATGTTCCCATATCTCTTCCCTCTTGTGTCACCCTCCCTATCCCACCCCTCTAGGTGGTCACAAAGCACAGAGGTGAACTCCCTGTGCTATGCTGCAGCTTCCCACTAGCTATCAAGTTTACATTTGGTAGTGTGTATATGTCCCTGCCACTCTCTCACATCATCACTGCTTACCCTTCCCCCTCCCCATATCCTCAAGTCCATGCACTAGTAGGTCTGTGTTTTATTCCCATCCTACCACTAATCTCTTCATGACTTTTTTTTTTTTTAGATTCCATATATATGTGTTAGCATACGGTATTTGTTTTTAATCCTTCTGACTTACTTCACTCTGTATGACAGACTCCAGGTCTATCCACCTCATTACAAATAACTCAGAGTCATTTCTTTTTATGGCTGAGTAATATTCCATTGTATATATGTGCCACATCTTCTTTATCCATTCATCTGTTGATGGACACTTAGGTTGATTCCATGTCTTGGCTATCGTAAATAGAGCTGCAATGAACATTTTGGCACATGACTCTTTTTGAATTATGGTTTTCTCAGGGTATATGCCCAGTAGTGGGATTGCTGGGTCGTATGGTAGTTCTATTTGTAGATTTTAAGGAACCTCCTTACTGTTCTCCATAGTGGCTGTATCAATTTACATTCCCACCAGCAGTGCAAGAGGTTTCCCTTTTCTCCACACCCTCTCCCTCCAGCATTTTTCGTTTCTAGAGTCTTTGAACATGGCCAATCTGACCGGTGTGAGATGATATCTCATTGTAGTTTTGATTTGCATTTCTCTCATGATTAATGATGTTGAGCATTCTTTCATGTGTTTGTTGGCAATCTGTATATCTTCTTTGGAGAAATGTCTGTTTAGTTCTTCTGCCCATTTTTGGATTGGGTTGTTTGTTTTATTGTAATTGAGCTGCATGAGTTGCTTATAAATTTTGGATATTAATCCTTTGTCAGTTGCTTCATTTGCAAATATTTTCTCCCATTCTGAGGGTTGTCTTTTGGTCTTCTTTATGGCATCCTTTGCTGTGCAGAAGATTTAAGTTTCATTAGGTCCCATTTGTTTATTTTTGTTTTTATTTCCATTTCCCTAAGAGATGTGTCAAAAAGGATCTCGCTGTGATTTATGTCATAGGGTGTTCTGCCTATGTTTTCCTCTAAGGGTTTGATAGTGTCTGGCCTTACAATTAGGTCTTTAACCCATTTCACATTTTTCTGTGTGTGGTATTAGTTAGTGTTCTAATTTCATACTTTTACATGTAGTTGTCCAGTTTTCCCAGCACCACCTATTGAAGAGGCTGTCTTTTCTCCACTGTATATCCTTCCCTCCTTTATCAAAGATTAGGTGACCGTATGTGTGTGGGTTTATCTCTGGGCTTTCTATCCTGTTCCATTGATCTATATTTCTGTTTTTGTGCCAGTCCCATACAGTCTTGATTACTGTGGCCTTGTAGTATAATCTGAAGTCAGGGAGCCTGATTCCTCCAGCTCCATTTGTCGTTCTCAAGATTGCTTTGGCTCTTTGGGGTCTTTTGTGTTTCCATACAGATGGTGAATTTTTTTGTTCTAGTTCTGTAAAAATGCCAATGGTAATTTGATAGGGATCGCATTGCATCTGTAGATTGCTTTGGGTAGTAGAGTCATTTTCACAATGTTGATTCTTCCAGTCCAAGCACATGGTATATTTCTCCACCTATTTGTATCATCTTTAATTTCTTTCATCAGTGTCTTATAGTCTTCTGCATACAAGTCTTTTGTCTCCTTAGGTAGGTTTTTTCCTAGATATTTTATTCTTTTTGTTGCAATGGTATGGGAGAGTTTTCTTAATTTCACTGCCAGATTTTTCATCATTAGTGTATAAGAATGCCAGAGATTTCTGTGCATTAATTTTATATCCTCCTACTTTACCAAATTCATTGATTAGCTCTAGTAGTTTTCTTGTAGCATCCTTAGGATTCTCTATGTATAGTATCATGTCATCTGCAAACACTGACAGTTTTACTTCTTCTTTTCCTATTTGGATTCCTTCTATTTCTTTTTTTTTCTCTGATTGCTGTGGCTAGAACTTCCAAAACTAGGTTGAATAAGAGTGGTGAGAGTGGGCATCCTTTTCTTGTTGCTGATCTTAGTGGAAATGGTTTCAGTTTTTCACCATTGAGAATGATGCAGGCTGTGGGTTTGTCTTATATGGCCTTTATTATATTGAGGAATGTTCCCTCTATGCCTACTTTCTGCAGGGTTTTTATCATAAATGGGTGTTGAATTTTGTCAAAAGTTTTCTCTGCATCTATTGAGATGATCATATGGTTTTTCTCCTTCAGTTTGTTGATATGGTGTATCACATTGTTTGATTTGCGTATATTGAAGAATCCTTGAACTCCTGGAATAACCCCCACTTGTTCATGTTGCATCATCGTTTTAATGTGCTGTTATATTCTGTTTGCTAATATTTTGTTGAGGATTTTTGCATGTATGTTCATCAGTGATATTGGCCTGTAGTTTTCTTTCTTTGTGACGTCTTTGTCTGGTTTTGGTATCAGGGTAATGGTGGCCTCATAGAATGAGTTTGGGAGTGTTCCTCCCTCTGCTATCTTTTGGAAGAGTTTGAGAAGGATAGGTGTTAGTTCTTCACTAAATGTTTGATAGAATTCGCCTGTGAAGCCATCTGGTCCTTGGCTTTCGTTTGTTGGAAGATTTTTAATCACAATTTCAATTTCAGTGCTTGTGATTGGTCTGTTCATATTTTCTATTTCTTCCTAGTTCAGTCTTGGCATGTTGTGCATTTCTAAGAATTTGTCCATTTCTTCAAGGATGTCCATTTTATTGGCATACAGTTGCTTGTAGTAATCTCTAATAATCTTTTGTATTTCTGCAGTGTCAATTGTTACTTCTACTTTTACATTTCTAATTCTACTGATTTGAGACTTCTCCCTTTTATTCTTGATGAGTCTGCCTCATGATTTATCAATTTTATTTATCTTCTCAAAGAACCAGCTTTTACTTTTATTGATATTTGCTATTGTTTCCTTCATTTCTTTTTCATTTATCTCTGATCTGATCTTTATGATTTCTTTCCTACTGCTAAATTTGTGGGGGTTTTGTTCTTCTTTCTCTAATTGTTTTAGGTGCAAAGTAAGGTTGTTTATTCGAGATGTTTCCTGTTTCTTAAGGTTGGATTGTATTGCTATAAACTTCCCTCTTAGAACTGCTTTTGCTGTGTCCCATAGGTTTTGGATCATGGTGTCTCCATTGTCATTTGTTTCTAAGTACTTTTTGATTTCCTCTTTGATTTCTTCAGGGATTACTTCGTTATTAAGTAGTGTATTGTTTAGCTTCCATGTGTTTGTATTTTTTACAGATCTTTTCCTGTAATTGATATCTATTCTCATAACGTTGTGTTCGGAAAAGATACTTCATATGATTTCAATTTTCGTAAATTTGCCAAGGCTAGATTTGTGACCCAATATATGATCTATCCTGGAGAGTGTTCCATAAGCATTTGAGAAAAATGTGTATTCTCTTGTTTTTGGATGGAATGTCCTATAAATATCAATTAAGTCCATCATGTGTAATGTATCATTTAAAGCTTGTGTTTCCTTATTTATTTTGATTTTGGATGATCTGTCCATTGGTGATAGTGGGGTGTTAATGTCCCCTACTATGATTGTGTTACTGTCGATTTCCCCTTTTATGGCTGTTAGTATTTGCCTTATGTATTGAGGTACTCCTAGGTTGGGTGCGTAAAAATTTACAATTGTTGTATCTTCTTCATTGATCGATCGCTTGATCATTATGTAGTGTCCTTCTTTGTCTCTTGTAATAGTTTTTATTTTAAAGTCTATTTTTTCTGATATGACAATTGCTACTCCAGCTTTCTTCTGTTTTCCATTTGCATGGAATATCTTTTTCCATCCTCTTACTTTCAGTCTGTATGTGTCCCTAAGTTTGAAGTAGGTCTCTTGCAGACAGCATATATATGGGTGTTGTTTTTGTATCCATTAAGCAAGTCTGTGTGTTTTGGTGGGAGCATTTAATCCATTTACATTAAAGTAATTATTGATATGTATGTTCCTATTACCATTTCCTTAATTGTTTCATGATGTTCTTGTAGGTCTTTTCCTTCTCTTGTGTTTCTTGCCTAGAGAAGTTCCTTTAGTATTTGTTGTAGAGCTGGTTTGGTGGTGCTGAACTCTCTCAGCTTTTGCTTGTCTGTAAAGGTTTTAATTTCTCCATCAAATCTGAATGAGATCCTTGCTGTGTAGAGTAATCTTGGTTGTAGTTTTTTTTCCTTCATCACTTTAAATATGTCCTGCCACTCCCTTCTGGCTTGTAGAGTTTCTGCTGAAAGATCAGATGTTAGCCTTATGGGGATTCCGTTGTGTGTTATTTGTTGCTTTTCCCTTGCTGCTTTTAATATGTTTTCTTTGTATTTAATGTTTGACAGTTTGATTATTATGTGTTTTGGCGTGTTTATCCTTGGGTTTATCCTGTATGGGACTCTCTGTGATTCCTGGAGTTGACTGACTATTTCCTTTCCTATATTAGGGAAGTTTTCCACTATAATCTCTTCAAATATTTTCTCAGTCCCTTTCTTTTTCTCTTCTTCTTCCTTGACCCCTATAATTAGAATGTTGGTGCATTTAGTGTTGTCCCAGAGGTCTCTGAGACTGTCCTCAGTTCTTTTCATTCTTTTTTCTTTCTTCTGCTCTGCAGTCGTTATTTCCACTATTTTATCTTCCAGGTCATTTATCCATCCTTCTGCCTCAGTTATTCTGCTATTGATCCCATCTAGAGTATTTTTCATTTCATTTATTGTGTTGCTCATCATTGCTTTCTTCTTCTTTATTTCTTCTAGGTCCTTGTTAACTGTTTCTTGCAATTTGTCTATTCTATTTCCAAGATTTTGAATCATCTTTACTATCATTATTCTGAAATCTTTTTCAGGTAGTCTGGCTATTACCTCTTCATTTGTTAGGTCTGGTGTGTTTTATCTTGCTCCTTCATCTGCTGTGTGTTTTTCTGTCTTTTCATTTTGCTTATCTTACTGTGTTTGGGGTCTCCTTTTTGCAGGCTACAGGTTCCTAGTTCCCCTTTTTTTTTGGTGGCTGTCCCCATTGGCTAAGGTTGGTTCAGTGGGTTGAGTAGGTTTCCTGTTTATGGGGACTACTGCCTATTTTCTCGTGAATGAGGCTGGATCTTGTCTTTCTGGTGGGCAGGTCCACGTCTGGTGGTGTGTTTGGGGATGTTGGTAGCCTTATTATGCTCTTTAGAAGCCTCTCTGCTAATGTATGGGGCTGTAGACCTGTCTTGCTCTTTGTTGGGCATAGGGTGTCCAGCACTGTTCATTGCTGGTCCTTGAGTGAAGCTGGGTCTTGGTATTGAGTTGGAGATCTCTGGATGATTTTCGCCATTTGATAGTGCGTGGTGCTGGGAGCTCTCTTGTGGTCCAGTGTCTTGTGGTTGGTTCTCCCACCTCAGAGACACTGCCCTGATGCCTGGCTGGAGTGCAAAGAACCTTTAATCCACACGGCTCAAAATAAAAGGGAGAAAAAATAGAAAGAAAAGTAAAGGAAGGAAGGAAGGAACGAACGAGTGAATGAACGATCAAATGAAGGAAGGAAGGAAGGAAGTAGGGAGGGAGGGAAGGAACGAAGGGAGGGAGGAATGAAAAAAGGAAGGAAGGAAGGAAGAAATGATGGAATTTAGAAGTGAAAGCAAGAATGTAAGGAAGGAAGGAGGAGAGGAAGAAAGGGAGGAAGGGAGGACGGAAGGGAGGAAAGAAAGGAGGAAGGAAGGAAGAAAGGAGGGAAGGAGGGAAGAAAGGAAGGAAGAAAGGAAGAAAGAAAGGGAGAAGACAAAATAAAGTAGGATAAAGTATAGTTATTAAAATAAAAAATAATTATTAAGAAGAAAAATTTCTATTAAAAGCAAACAAAGAAAAACTGGTCGGTCTAACCATAGGACCAATGGTGAAAGCAAAGCTATACAGACAAAATCTCACACAGCAGCACACACATGCACACTCACAAAAAGAAAAAAGGGGAAAATAATAGTATATCTTGCTCCCAAAGTCCACCCCCTCAACTTTGGCTATTTCGCTGTGTATTCAGGTTTTCCACAGATGCAGGGCACTTCAAGTTGATTGTGGAGCTTTAATCCACTGCTTCTGAGGCTGCTGGGAGAGAAATCCCCCTCTCCTCTTTGTTCGCACAGCTCCTGGGGTTCATCTTTGGACTTGGCCCCGCCTTTGCGTGTAAGTCATCCGAGGACATCTGCCCTTCGCTCAGACAGGACGGGGCTAAAGAAGTAGCTGATTCAGGAGCTCTGCCACAGGCCAGGGGAAGGGAGGGGCACGGATGTGGGGCGAGTCCACGGTGGCAGTGGCCGGCGTGACGCTGCACCAGCCTAAGGCATGCCACGCGTTCTCCTTGGGAAGCTCTCCCTGGATCCCAGGACCCCGGCAGTGGTGGGCTGCAGGAGCTCCCGGGAGGGGTGGTGCGGAGAGTGACCTGTGCTCTCTCACAAGCCTCTTGGTGGCAGCAGCAGCAGCCCTAGCATCCCACACCCATCTCTGCTGTCCATGCCGACAGCCATGGCTCGTGCACATTTCTGGAGCTCCTTTACACGGTGCCCTTAATCCCCTCTCCTTGCGCCCCAGGAAGCAAAGAGGCAAGAAAAAGTCTCCTGTCTCTTCAGTAGCTCCGCACCCATTTCTGGAGCTCTTTAAGCGGAGCACTTAAACCCCTCTCCTCGTGCACCAGGAAGCAAAGAGGGAAGAAAGGTCTCTTGCCTCTTCGGCAGCTCCAGACTTCAACCGGACTCCCTCCTGGCTAGCGGTGGTGCACTAACCCCTTCAGGCTGTTTTCACTCTGCCAACTTCAGACCTTTCCCTTGGATCCGACTGAAGCCTGAGCCTCAGTTCCCAGCCCCCGCCTGCCCTGGCGGGTGAGCAGACGAGCCTCTCGGGCTGGTGAGGGCAGGTCGGCACTGATCCTCTGTGCGGGAATCTCTCTGCTTTGCCCTCTGCATCCTGTTGCTGCACTCTCCTCCACGGCTCTGAAGCTTCCCCACTCTACCACCTCCAGTCTCTGCCCGCGAAGGGGCTTCTAGTGTGTGGGAATCTTTCCTCCTTCACAGCTCCCTCTCACTGGTGCAGGTCCTGTCCCTATTCTTTTTCTCTGTTTATTCTTTTTTCTTTTGCCCTACCCAGGTATGTGGGGGGTTTCTTGCCTTTTGGGAGGTCTGAGGTCTTTTGCCAGCATTCGGTGGGTGTTCTATAGGAGAAGTTCCACATGTAGATGTATTTCTGATGTATCTGTGAGGAGGAAGGTGATCTCTGCATCTTACTCTTCCGCCATCTTCTCACCCTCTGTCCAAAAGCAGTTCTAAGAGGGAAGTTTATAACAATACAAGCCTAACTCAAGAAACAAGAAAAATGTCAAGTAAACAACCTATCCTTACACCTAAAGAACTAGAGAAAGAAGAAAAAAAAAAAAAAAAACAAATTTAGCAGAAGGAAAGAAATCATAAAAATCAGAGCAGGAATAAATAGAAACAATAGCAAAGACCAATAAAACTAAAAGCTGGTTCTTTGAGAAAATAAATAAAGTTGATAAACCTTTAAGCAGATTCATGAAGAAAATAAGGGAGAATACTCAAATCAACAGAATTAGAAATGAAAAAGGAGAAGTAACAACTGACACTGCAGGAATACAAAGGACAATGAGAGATTACTACAAGCAACTATATGTCCAAAAAATGGGCCACCTGGAAAAATGGACAAATGCTTAGAAAAGCACAACCTTCCAAGACTGAACCAGGAAGAAATAGATAATATAAACAGACCAATCACAAGCACTGAAATTGCAACTGTGATTAAAAGTATTGCAACAAACAAAACCCCAGGACCAGATGACTTCACAGAGGCATTCTATCAAACACTTAGAGAAGGGATAACACCTATCCTTCTCAAACTCTTCCAACATATAGCAGAGGGAGGAACAATCTCAAAGTCATTCTATGAGGCCACCATCACACTGATACCAAAACCAAAGATGTCACAAAGAAAGAAACCTACAAGCCAATAGCACTGATGATCATACATGCAAAAATCCTCAACAAAATACTAGCAAACAGAATCCCACAGCACAATAAAAGGATCATACAGGGCTTCCCTGGTGGCGCAGTGGTTGAGAGTCCGCCTGCCGATGCAGGAGACACGGGTTCGTGCCCTGGTCCGGGAGGATCCCACATGCCGCGGAGCGGCTGAGCCCGTGGGCCATGGCCGCTGGGCCTGTGCGTCCGGAGCCTGTGCTCCGCAACGGGAGAGGCCACAACAGTGAGAGGCCCGCATACCGCAAAAAAAAAAAAAAAAAAAAAAAAAAAAAAGGATCATACACCATGATCAAGTGGGGTTATCCCAACAATTCAAGGATTATGCAATATATGCAAATCAATGAATGTGATAAACCATATTACCGAATTGATGAGAAAAACCATATGATCATCTCAATAGATGCAGAAAAATGTTATAAGAAAATTCAACACCAATTTTTGATAAAATTCCTCCAGAAAGTAGGCATAGAGGGAACTTACATCATCATAATAAAGGCCATATATGACAAACCCAGAGCAAACATCATTCTCAATGGTGAAAAATTGAAAGCATTTCCTCTAAGATCAGGAAGAAGACAAGGCTGTCCACTCTCACTACTATTATTCAACATAGTTTTGGAAGTCCTAGCCACACAATCACTGAAGAAAAAGAAATAAAAGAAATACAAATTGGAAAATAAGTAAAACTGTCACTGTTTGCAGACGACATGATACTATACATAGAGAATCCTAAAGATGCCACCAGGATACTACTAGAGCTAATCAATGAATTTGGTAAAGTTTCAGGATAAAAATTAATTCACAGAAACCTCTTGCACTCCTATACACTAACAAAGAAAGATCAGAAAGAGAAATTAAGGAAACAATCTCATTCACCATTGCAAAAAAAGAATAAATTACCTAGGAATTAGCCTACCTAAGGAGGTAAACAACCTGTAGTCAGAATATTTTAAGAAACTGATGAAAGAAATCAATGATGACACAAAAAGTTGAAGAGATATACCGTGTTCTTGGATTGGAAGAATCAATACTATAAAAATGACTATACTACCCAAAGCAATCTACAGATTCAATGCAATCCGTATCAAATAACCAATGACCTTTTTCAAAGAAATAGAATAAAAAAAAAAATCTTAAAATCTGTATGGAGACACAAAAGACCCCAAATAACTGAAACAATCTTGAGGGGGAAAAAAAAAAAAACAGAGCTGGAGGAATCAGACTCCCTTATTTCAGACTATTCTACAAAGCTGGAGTAATCAAGACAATAGGTAGTGGCACAAAAACAGAAATATAGATGAATGGAACAAGATAGAAAGCCCTGAGATAAACCCATGCACCTACTGTCAACTAATCTATGACAAAGGAGGCAAGGATATACAATGGAGAAAAGACAGCCTCTTCAATAACTGGTGCTGGGAAAACTGAACAGCTACATGTAAAACAATGAAATTAGAACACTCACTAACACCATACACAAAAATAAACTCTAAATGGATTAAAGACCTAAATGTAAGGCCAGATACCATCAAACTCTTAGAGGAAAACATAGGCTGAACACTCTATGACATAAATCACAGCAAGATCCTTTTTGATCCATCTCCTAGAGAAATGGAAATAAAAACAAAAATAAACAAATGGGACCTAATGAAACTTAAAAGCTTTTTCACAGCAAAGGAAACCATAAACAAAATGAAAAGACAACCCCCACAATAGGAGAAAATATTTGCAAACGAGTCAATGGACAAAGGATTAATCTCCAAAACATATAAACAGCTCATGTAGCTAAAAAAAAAAAAAAAAAAAAAAAAAAAAAAAAAAAAAAAAAAAAAACAATGGGAAAATGGGCAGAAGACCTAAATAGACATCTCTCCAAAGGAGATATACAGATGGCCAAGAGACACATGAAAAGCTGCTCAACATCACTAATTATTAGAGAAATGCAAATCAAAACTACAATGTGGTATCACCTCACAGCATTTATAACTGGCATCGTCAGAAAATCTACAAACAACAGTTGCAGGAGAGGGTGTAGATAAAGGGGAACCGTCTTGCACTGTTGATGGGAATGTAAATTGATACAGCCACTATGAAGAATAGTTTGGACGTTCCTTAAAAACCTAAAAATACAATTACCATATGACCCAGCAATCCCACTACTGGGCATATATCCAGAAAAAAACATAATTCAAAAAGACACATGCACCCCAAGGTTCATTGCAGCACTATTTACAATAGCCAGGTCACAGAAGCAACATAAATGCCAGTCAACTGACGAATGGATAAAGGATATGTGGTACATACATAAAATAGAATATTACTTAGCCATAAAAAGGAATGAAATTGGGTCATTTGTAGAGACGTGGATGGATCTAGAGACTGTCATACAGAGTGAAGTAAGTCAGAAAGAGAAAAACAAATCTCGTATATTAAAGCATATATGTGGAACCTAGAAAAATGGTACAGATGAACGGGTTTGCAGCCAGAAATAGAGACACAGATGTAGAGGTCAAACGTATGGACACCAAGGAGGGAAAGTGGTTGGGAGAGTGTGTGATGAATTGGGAGTTTGGGATTGACATATATACACTAATATGTATAAAATGGGTAACTAAAAAGAAACTGTTGTATAAAAATTAAATAAAATAAAATTCAAAACTTCAAAAAAACTGGTTTTCAAACATATTAGAAATACTGACCAATTACCTATAAAATTAGTTCACAAAGAAATAGGGCTTCCCTGGTGGCGCAGTGGTTGAGAATCCGCCTGCCGATGCAGGAGACACGGGTTCGTGCCCTGGTCCGGGAAGATCCCACATGCCGCGGAGCAACTAAGCCCGTGAGCCATGGCCGCTGAGCCTGTGCGTCCGGAGCCTGTGCTCCGCAACGGGAGAGGCCACAACAGTGAGAGGCCCGCATACCGCAAAAAAAAAAAAAAAAAAAAAAAAAAAAAAAAGAAATAGTTTTCATAATAAATAAAAAATTTATACAACTCAATAAGAAAAAAATAAATAATCCAAAAGGAAAACAAACAAAAGTTTAAACAGGCTCTTTATAAAGAGCAAATCTAAATAGCCAATTACATACAAGAAGATAATCTCATTAGTAATGAGGATCAGTCTACCCTAACCTACAATCAGGAAATAGTACATAACTACTATTTGACAAAACCAATGACATTACTTAAGGATGGCTGGAATGTGAAGCTCTTCCACTGCTAGGAGAAGATTAAATCAGTAAAACATAAATGGAATGTATATATATATATATATATATATATATATATAGTGTTGATATTGCTTAATAAATTCAAACATCTTCCTAACCTATTACCCAACGATTTTACTGCTAGGTTTATAGGGAAGAGAAATGTCTGAAATACATAATTTTGTTATAGTCAATGGAATATTTTATAGCAGTAAAAAGGAATAAGTGGTACTATTACACCCGTTGACATGGATGTCCTTTACAAACATGATTTTGAGCAAAAGAAGCCAGTCATAGAATAATGCACTTAAAAAATGACTAAATTTTTACAAAGTTCAAAAACACAGAAAACCTAACAATATATTTTTCAGACATAAATATGTGGATGGTAAAATTCAAAATAAAAGCAAGAGAATGGTTCCTAAAGATAGACATCATGTCTGGGGGAGAGGGATATTTTTCAATGAGGGTTATGCAGGTTTCTGTTGCAAGAATTTTTATTTTATAATTTTTATTAAACTGCAATCATACAGTGATGAACCTGATGGTGATGATGATAGGAATATAGATAAATAGGTGATAGAGAGATAGATACATAATAGATAGATAGATAGATAGATACCAGTTGATAGATATTTACTGAGTGCTTGCCATGTGTAGGACACTCTAATTAAGATGTATTTTATCATTTAGTCTCTAAAGGAAAGTATATGTTAAGTACTAATTTTATCTCCATTGTAAAATAATGAAATGCAGACACAGCTTGCTAATGGAGCCTTAATTCCAACAAAGACAGTTCCATAGTCTACACTCTGGACCTGAAAAAATTAGACTGCTAGATATTCCTCCAGCAAAGATGGGTTTTTTCAGGATCATCAGAGTTGATCATCATTCAAGTCCCCTCACAGCAAAGGAAGGAGAACATTTTTATAAAGAGGAGAAGGGCTTTGGAAAGGCTAAAGTAAACAAACAGTCCATATATTTTTATTGGTTGAGTTCATGCCAGTAAAATGGAGGAATCCTTCTTCCTGTTAGGCTCTGCTGTTATCTTTGCAGAACAAGAGAGCTCCTCCTTCTGGTCACAATTGAAGTTTCTGTTTATTAATTTCTTTACATTAACTGCTTTTGATTAAGATCTTTTTCTAAAAGCCTCACTAATCTAGAGTCAAGTTTTTGAGTTTCTGAAGTTTTTATCTTTCAATATTAGAAAGGACATTTACTGGGTGTCCTGTCTCATGCACAGATTGGAAACCTGTTAAGTCACATTCAAGTAACAAGAAGGGGTAGGAGGGAGAACTCTTAGACACTTCTGGTCTAAAGTCCATGTGTTACCAAGATCATAGACATTGGAGATCATCTGAAGCATTATGTCATCATTAATGGTTTGGTGACAAACTTCCAACAGGCCTGCTCTGGATATCAGGGAAAATGTTTCATCAGATATTGTTTGCTTCAATGCCAGGAAATCTTTACTTTCAGTTCACCAGATGATGTGCAAGTCCAGTCAGAGTTCAGTGACTTTTTTAGAAGTGTCATGTGAATCCAAGAATCTATTCTTTGGAGTTTGGTAGCACAAGGTTTGGTTAGCAGTATTTGATAAGGGCCTCTCCAGAAGGCTACAGAAAGTTCTTTTGGAGATATCTTTTTCAATAGGCAAAATCTCCATATTTCAAGGTGTGATGTGTAAGACCTTTGTCTCCTGAGGATGCATTATGAAAAGATTACTCTACCAAAGCATAGTTATTTTTAATAGAAACAATTAGGTCATTGCAATATTGAAATACCTCTCCTTTTATCAGTTGTAGGCCAAAAAAGAAATGCCAGGAGCCAAGTGCATTAGGCATCCTGTGCCTATCTGGAAGAGTGACAGTTTATGAATTCCAAAAGGAGTGGATCTGAGATGTAGAAGGACCAACGGCAATGCTTTTGGTCAAGGTATTTCGAGGGCCTCTACAAAATGTGCCAGTTGAGTCTTAATAATGCTGTTAATGCATTGGACTAAACCAGAGGATTGAGGGTGGTAAGTGCAGTGAAAATGTTGTATAACCAGCCAAACAGTTTAGACTTATTGGCCAAGAAAATGGGTTCCTCAATAACTATGAAGTTCCAGGGCAGCTCCCCAGGTGGGGAAAATATTTTGCAAAAGGACTTTAACAGAAAGGGCAAAGGAAGGATTCAGTCCAGTGTGAAAACATACAGACCATGACTAAAACATATTTACATCCATACATTAGATAGAGTAAATTGTATGAAATCCATTTGCCAGACCTCAAATGGTTTATGAGATAGTTTAAAATGTCTAAGAGCAGTACAAACAGGCTCCCATGTTTTGTACTTTGGACAAGTGAGGTAGGTACTTTGTGTAGCCTTGTTAATGTTTCCCCACCAATAATAATTTATTAAAGTTACCATTTTGTCAGTAGACAAATGGTTTAATACAGGTACAGTGGTAAGGAGTGAGAATTTTTTTTAGTAGGTAGGACTAGGTTCTAATTTGGTCTAAAGGAGAGCTTTCTCTTTTTATCAAACCAAGAATTGTTGAATTTCCAATCTCATTTTTCCTTTTCTGAGGCCAACTGTTGGGCTTCCAGTTTTTCTAAATTATTATTTGAGGAAATATACCTTTGGGCTATGAAAGAGGTTCGGCTGCTGTTGGTCCTTTATAGGCAGTATTCCTTGCAGAAATATCATCAAGGTGATTTTCCTTAGCTTCCAGAGGATCAAGTTTAGAATGCCCTAGAATCTTAATAATAGCTAGAGTGGCAGGTAAAAGTATTGCATTATTCCTAAACTTAGGGGTCATTGTAATTTTATTTCCACCAGAAGTAAGGAAGTCTCATTGCTTCCACAACATTCCAAAACAATGAGTTACTACAAAAACATATATACTATCAGTATAAATATTGCAGCTTTGTCCTTGATTAAGGTACAAGCCCATGAAAGAACCTATAATTCATTCTGTTGGCCTGAAGTAGCCATAGATAAAGATGCTACCTGAACAACATCAATAGCACACCCAGCACATATTTGCCAATGTCATCTTTTAAATAAGAACCATCAGTGAACCATGAGAAATCAATTTTACCCAATGGAATTTCCTATAGATCATCATGAGGAGTAAGGAGGTGATCCATCAGCACTAAGCAGTCATGAGAAACTTTGTCAGTGATGGAGGGGAGAAGAATAGCAGGGTTAAGGTTATTACAATACAAAGAGATAGTGAGCTGCAGTTAACAAAAGGATTGCATAGGAGGTGAGGTGGATAATTGAGAAATGTTAAGTGTGCTGAGAATTCAGGAGAGCTTCTACTGCATGAGGTACAAAAATTGGTCAAGGAGATCCCACAACTGTTTTCTCAGTGTCCTTAACCAAAAGGGCAATGGCGGTAATGGCTTTAAAGCAAGGGGATTATCCCCATGCCACAGGGTCCTGTTGCTGGCTATAATATCCTATTTGTCACTGGTGATCCCTGTGTTTTTGAGTGAGTACCCCAAGGGCATTTCTTTCCTTTTTTGTATACAAAAAGGAAAAAGAGAATCTGAAAATTGGGATGCCAAAGGGCAGGTGACCTCAAACTCTCTTTTAAGGTCTTGAAGTCTATGTCATCTTGTTCTTTTTGGAAAATTGGGTTGGGGTTGTTATTGTTGTGTAAAAAATATAGTGGTTTAGCCATAAGACAGAAATATTGGCAATAAACAACTAGCCTGGAAAACCTTGCAGTTGGCATTTAATTTTTGATTTGGGAAACGGGACACCATGAAGTCTATCTGGATTTATGTGTAGCCCTTTTTTCTGATATCAGATGCCTTAAACATTGAAACTGGTTTTATGTAAACTGCAATTTTTCTTGGCAATCTTAGGTCTTTTTAAGGCTAGAATATTTAGCAAGTGGATGCTGTCTTCCTCTGAGGAGGCCTGAGACAGAGAGCAAAAAAGCAAATCATCCACATATTCCAGCAGAGTAGAAACTAGGAATATTTATATCATCCAGATCAGCCTTCAGCATTTGGGAGAAATAAGAAAGTTTCTAAGAAAAACGCTGAGGTACTACTGTTCAGGTGAATTTTTTTTTCTCCCCTAGTGAAGGCAAAAAGGTATTGGCTAGCTTCATCAACTTGAATACTAAAGAATTCACTGCATGAATCAATTGAAGTTAAAAAAATACTAGCAGTGGGAATGGATGTTAGTAACATATGAGGGTTGGGAACAGGGTGTCAAGGGATATCAATGTGTTTTATTGCTTGGAGGTTCTGGACAAACCTCCAGCCTTAACACTCAGGTTTTCTAACCAATAAAATGGGAGTGGTACAGTTGCTAGTACAAGGTATAATGAGGCCTTGAAGCTTGTAATCATCTATTATGGGCTTTATATCTTGAGGGCCTTTTTACATAAAGGGTATTGTTTAATTCTGGGAACAGGTTTTGAGGGACCTATTTGAATCTTGATGGGGAGTTCACTGTAAGTTTTGCCAACATCTGTTGGAGATTTTGCCCATTAGGAAGGTGGTAGCTTATTCAACAAGAAAAAATAATCAATGTTTCTAGAATTTGCTCTAGTACCCTCTGAGATGAGGCAAATATTAAAGGGTCATTTAATTCACCTGGTTGGTTACTTTGGTGACTACTATCAATTTATATAATTATTTCCCCCTTTGAGGAGAAGGAAATTCTGGCATGATACTTCTTTAAGAATTCTCAGCCTAATAAATGTGTAGGAGAAAAGAAACTAAGGAGAAAAGGATGGATATCCCTCAAATGGCCTAAATAAAATAGATTATGGTCAGAAACAGGGATCTCTTTGGGTTCATGAGAGATTTACATTATTGAAACTGTTTTAGTAATCTGAAGGAAGAGCTGCTTTCTAGTAGTGGGGTTGAACACTGAGAGTGTGGCTCCGATGTCATTTAGAACTCAAAGAGATTTGCCCCCAATCTGGAGACATACTTTACCAGGACAATTAAAAGGAGAGATTGGGAAGAACCCCTGTAGTTCCTCAGAGCCACATCATTGAGAATTGGGAAGATATTGGAAAGGCTGGTTAGAGGGCTGAAAGTGCCTAAGTCACTTCAAATTGTAACAATGCTTTCCCCAATGTCCTATCTGTTTGCAATAATAGCATAAATTAGAGGGGTTTTATTTTCTTTTAGGAGCCTTCATTTTATGGAATTAAAGGTAAAGAATTTTAGTGGTTTTTCTTAGAGGTGACTAACGTAGACTGGGAGAAAGCTGCTTTGCCAAATTAATTAAATATGGAGTGGACATAGTTTCCCATTCCTTCTTGATCCTTTTACTAGAAGGGAAATGTTCTGGTTCAGTCCATTAATAAACATAGAGTTAAAAGCTATCCAGTGAAAACATCTGAAGGAAGATCAAAATTTTCCTTAAAAAATCAGAAGTTGATTGTAATAGTCATGAATAGGTTCATCATATTTTTGTATGCAAGCCTGATATTTGATCCAATCAAGAGGCTTTGGAGAGGCCCTAGGAGTTGCTTAGCAATAGTTTGAGCCTGATGAAGTTGCCTAGCAATAGCTTGAGACTGATCATATAATAAGACAGTGGGCTGGTATCCCAGTTGTCATTCTAGAGACCATTCAAAATTCTTCCAATTAATGTTTTTCATCTAATGTCAGACTTGGCCTTCACTGACAAGTATATGAACCAGCTGATATAAGTCAGAGAAACCAGGTTAATAAGTTTGAATGACTATATTAAATTCCTCAGCAAATCAGAAAGGATCTTCAGTTACTTTGAAAACTCTAACTATGGCTGACAGTTTAGCATTAGTCCAGGGAGTATAAGAAATTAAGGGTTTAGCTTCTGGATTGCACAAAAATTAATTTTAAAGGTACAGGTTCTGACAAAATCAGAGGAAAGGGGAGTGGGGAGAGTTTCAGAAAAATAAAAAAGGAAAGTTTGGTGAGAGAATTAGTAGAGGGGATTTGAGGGTATAGTGGAGGTATAGGTGGTGTAGAAGGAAAGGGAGAAGACAGTGCCTGGGGCAGAGGCTGGCCAAGAGGAGCCAAGGGAGAGAGATAAGCTGGCACTGGAGGTGGAGCCTGAGACAAAGAAGATAAGGAAGAATATGCTAAGGCTTCAGGGCTCATTTTATCTTTCTTTACTTCCTTGTCTGTCTCAGTTTATCTTAAAATTTTATTTTTTCAGAGACAATTTTAGACTCCTGATAATGTTGGGAAGCCTCAAAATACCAATTGAAATAAGTGTTTCACTCAGTGAAACACTGAGTGTTTCACAACCAACCAAATTGTTGGTCCATTTAGTTAGAGAATTATGAGAATTTTGGGGCTATTGTAGTCCAATTCCGTTTTAAGGAAATTAAGTTTGGGGACTTTAAAAGTTACCTATAATGACCATTAATATTCTAAATTGTCTTTGGTCAGGTTGGTCCATTTAGTTAGAAATGTGCATGAAGAAGGACCAGTTTTTAAACTAAAAAATTGGCTAGAGTTACTATAGGGAAGGGGTACCCTCAAAATATTTAGATAACTGGGATCTCAGAGGTTTTTCTCTAGAGTAAAAATCAATTTTCAAACAATTCAAATAGCTTACAGCATAAACCAGTCAATTCAAACACTTGAAAGCTAATCCCACCCAGGTCTAAGGAGACAGCTTGGTCTCAGAGGAGCCAGGCCAAAGGCTATTTTAGCCAGTCTACGGAGAATTGCCTCTTCCAGAGGAATAGACTGAAGGTTTTAAACCTGGCACAGTTTCAGAGTAACAACCCCTGTTTTTGAAGGAATGAGCCGGAGGCATTTTCTGCCAGTTTTGTTTAAAAGTCTGATCTCAAAATCAGAATGAAGTGCCAAATGAGTATTTATATACAGAATAAGGCCTTAATGAGAAAGACAAATCCTTAAAATAGATCCCAAATCAAACCTGGAAAGCTTCAAAAGCAAAGAGGTCATGAGCTCAAATTCAGGAGACAGATGTACCTTCAAACAACCCCAAGGTCAGTGAGAAAGAAGTGACAATGGGTTAAATTGTGGATACCACACCTGTTTCCTCACCAGTCCTAGAGCCATCATGGGTCTTCTCTGGTCCCCTTATGAGCTACCAAAATGTTGACCTGAAATAAATGGACTGCTAGATATTTCTTCAGCAAAGTTTGGTTTATTCAAGATTAGCAGATTTGCAATTTGAGGTCTGCAACCATGGCAAACCATGTGTAAGTTCTCACATGGCATAGAGAGGAAAGGGAAATTGAGAGGCTACTAGTAAACAAATAATTCATGGCTTTTTATTGGCTGAGTCCTTGCCAAAAAAGAAGAGGATTATTTTTTCTTCTTGTTGGACTCTGCTATTGTCACAGAGCATGGGAGCTCCCTCTTCTGGTCTCCCAGCTCTATTTAATTGAGGTTTCTGTTTATTAATTTTACCAAAGTTTCAGCTAAATGTTTTAATTACCACATTTCCCAACCAGATTAAAATGATAGCTATATTATTAAGAAACAATATGCCAAGTTTGTTCCTTGGACATGACAGCTAAAATGGCTTTCTTATATCCTCTGCTTGTGGAAACTGGGGAGTAGACCAAGCGAAATTGAAAGTTATTTCTCATTTCTTAACATAATTAAAATTTAATTTTGAAGTTTCAGTCTTTAATTATATAACAGGAATCTTATGAAAGATTCCAATATAGATTTTTTTATAGTGTGATTATCTTGGGCAGCTGCCCTACGTTAGTTGCCACAGGACTCGCTCCCGTCTGGAAATAGCCCTACTATATGATATAAGGAAATATAGACTGTTTTGGAAGGAAATAGAGGAAAAGACAATTTTGGAACAACTAAACATTTGGATCTAAGAATTTAGAATTTTAAAATTATGACGTCAAGCCATAACTGTATCAGTTATTTTTAATATGCAGAAAGTTTATATTTTTCAATTTTCTCTTCATAATATATATATATATATATATATATATATATATATATATATATATATATTACTGTGCTTCCTCAAAAAAATGTTAATGAGCTAAAATAAACTTGAATAAACATAATGAAGAAGAAAGGGTTCAACACAAACTGCAAGTGTTTTAAAGATATAAAGTATATTTTATTTAAAGGTTTGTGTATGTGTGTGTTTATTTACAATCACGTTACTATCTTACATTTGTAACAAGCCCAAATGACACTTCATAATGCCAGTAAGGCATAAAAATTTGACCTACTATTGCATTAGGGACATCTCTGAAGATTTAACATGACTCCCCCAAATTCTTCATTTTCAACTGTGAAATAACTCATTCAAAAGAAAGATAGCTGAAAACATTGTTGGAGTTGAATATTACTTCATTAGTTTGAAGTTAGTTTGGACACATAGCATGAAATTCAAATTCCATGAATATGGAATTCATATTCTAATGTAAACTGAATGAACTATTAAATAAAATGTGTTTAAATATGCTATGAAGAGAATGAAGACAAAAGAGAATAGCCTTGTCACATGAGTAACAATGGAACGTTAAAATGATATTCCTCCACTTTCATAACCATATTTGAGTATATGTACTTTTAAATAACTTTTGGATAACACTAAGTTCTTGAGTTCTTTATTATTTTCAGTTAATGAACTTCTACGTTTATTATTTCTGTGTATTCTTTGTATATTTTATATTATTTCTTACTACCTCTTACCCAAATGTTTTATTTCTTGTGCCCAAGGAGAATTGGAAAAAGGGGACAACAATTAACAGAGATACAGAAGGCAAGGATAAGATGTCTACACTTCAGATCTCTCATTCTCTATTTAGTAAAAGTAAAAGTACTTGAGCACAATAATGCCTAATTCATCCTCATAACTTGTCTCATCCCTCTCCTTCCAGCATCTATCACAAGACTTAACAAGCAGAAAATGCTCAGCCAATATTTGTCCAATTGCACCTAAAGAGGAAAATCTATTTTCTCAGTCAGAATGTAATCATCCTAATATATATCTCATTTGTAAGGTATATGCTGTGTACCCTAGTGCAAATTTAGTAATTTTTTCAAAGTTTCATATCCCTCTCTTGGAGTTGAGAAGTCCAGCTCACTTCTTTATATAAGTATTGGTTTTGTAGTCAGAAAGGCACAATGTCAAGCCCAGTGTTACCATATATTTAGATGTATAGATTCAGACAAGGGTTCATCAATTTTCTTTGAGTATCAACTTCACCTACAACATGAAAATAAGAGTACGTACCTGATAGAAACATTGTGGACTAACATGAGACAAAAGATATGTAAATAATTTAACAACATTCAATATCTATGCTTAATAAACGGTAGTTATTTTTAAAATTATCATCATTTTTCCAGATTATTTCCTTGAAACTAAGCAGTATTAACATACCAAGACCTCTTATATTTTTCTACCCTAACCAATTTGAAGTAATAGTTTTTAAGAAATTTAAGCAATTAAACTTTCAAACAAAAAGAAGAAATCATACTAATAAAGTGGTAGGGAAAGAAGGTGATATTTCATTATATTAAAGCATTTAGATACAACAAATATACTCCAACAACAATTTTAAAAGGTAGGATTTTGGTTATCAAGAAAATAAAATTGTGTTAACAAATACTAATTCCTGGGGAGTAATTCCCCACCTTACCGCTCTTTAAAAATTTTGCTAAGAGCATTTATTCATGAATTTGTTTATTCTTTTTTTAAAAAAGATATATTTATTGAGTGCTTGCTATGTGCCCAGTACAGAATCAAAGAAGATATCTACCCTCATGAAGTTCATATTTAATAATGGAAATGCAAGCAGAAAACAATAAAAAATAAGTAATATGTCAATTATAAAATATGTGATATATGATAAATACTAAGGAGAAAAGAGATAGCAAGATAAAGGAGATGGAGAGTGTATGGGCTGCAGTTGAGAGATCTGAGGAGCCCTCACTGAGAAGGAGATATGTGAACAAAGATTTAGAGTGAATATAGATAGGTGGGGAAAGAGTGACAGGACAGGAGAGCTGCTAATTTAAATTCCTGGGCAGAAGAATTTTTGACATGTAAGAGTCAGTGCAGGAAGGCTAATGGAGCAGAGTTTGCTGGAGAAAGAATAGTAAGGGATAGGGGAGAAGTGGGGAAGAAAAGTCACAGAAGGTCTTGTAGGCCATCATAAGGACTTAGACTTTTTCTCTCTCTCAAATATGATGGCATTGTAGGATATTGTCTGAGCAGTGTATCTAGTAAAATTAAATTTTAACAAAAATACAGGAAAGCTAGATTAAGTTCCAAGACAAAAGTGAATAATATTTATTATACTGTTAGAATAATTAACTAATGAATTTGAAATTTCATAATCTGCAGGAGTGATATAGGGGAGGATGGAAATTAGAACAGGTTTAGGAAAAGACATGCTACTTGTTCATACATTTGCCTGAAGATAAAGACCCAATAATGAAGTCTAGCAAAAATATTTAATTTAGATTTGATTAAATATTTTTTAAGCAGAGATAGACATAGATGTTAGGATAGTTCACAAAGAAAATATAATATTTCTCTCAAGAATTTTTTATAAGTAAATCAGATTTTTAAATTGTAGTTTAATTTGAAAAAGCATTTGAGATAAAGCCAAAACCATAATTGAATTATAGCTCTAAAGTCATCCAAAAGGGGGAAGAAAATAATGATATTTCAAACAGGAATAACAGCGAGCTATTAATTTATTGATAAGTGCAGAGTATCAAGTTCCACTGAACTTGCTACTATCGACTTTCCAGAAGATATAAATAAATGAAGGGGTAAAAGGCCATGGTACTCAAGTATTTCTGGTTTACTGGGAGTACTTAGAAATTGGCAAATCTCTTTCAGCATCAGATCCTGAACACCAAACTTACATCTACTGCCAAGGAATTTCTAATTATAAGTTGTATACACTGGAGTCATCTCTGTAAGCCTGATATTCAGGTTATTCAGAGTGTTCTTTTTTTAAATCAACATACTTAACCTCACTTGGGAGGTCACTCAGCAATGGGGTGCTGCCAGCCACTGCTATAATCCTTCCCAGTTCAGAGAAGATGTGTCATTGACTTAGTTCAATTTACCCAGAGCTGAGGAGGTCATTTTGCATGGTGTGGGGACAAATGGATTTGGCACAGACAGATGGCAAAGCATCCTAGGAATCACAACTGGATCATCACAGCAACAAGATATGCCACAGGCAACTACTGAATCCCTGCAGAAGAGTGTTGTGAAATAGATTTTAAGTAGTCAAATGTCAAATGATATCACCTGTTTTTTAAAGGGAAGAAATAATTTCAAGAGTGAAAGTTTCAAATTTGTACACTTGTTAAGAATTGTTGAGGGAGAATAAAGCAATAATTATACACCAACCTGCTTAAAGTGCACCACTGATTCTCAATAAAATGTTTAGGTTCTGGACTCATAGATACTTCCTTCTCATTAGAAAATAAATAACTATACAGGAATACAGATACATAAATGGCAATTTAAGAAATAATAAAATAAGGCATATGTTAATGGGTGACATTCTGTGCTGTAAATCAAGCTGTATTTGTATTTGAGAAAAGATTTTTAAATCAATGATCTTACAGCTATCTGTTAGCACAGTAGATATTATAGTCTGTTGAATTAAATGAAATGTCAAACTAAAAATGACTACTGACTCACCCCTCTTGGGCCATGCATCTTTCATGGTTTTGCCTCTGACAAAGGTATTAAGTAATAGTTTATTAAATCCTTAGTTTCCTCTTAGATATTAGCTTCTAAATTGAGAAACTGTGTCTAATATTTGTCTTTCAATTCACACACACACACATGCACATTTTTCTGATCACCCTTTCTGTGTCTAATTCGTATCTGAAAATTATAGCTATTGATAACTTTCAGCCTAAGCATTCTAGTTAAGAACAGGCACTTTGGTGCCAACAGTTAGGCTGAAATGTCACTTCCACCATTTAATAACTATGTGATACTGGACAGTTTATAAAATGTCAATGTATTTCTGTCATATTTTCCTATTGATAAAATGGAGATAATAAATAATACCTGTTTTATATGTTGGTTGTGAGGCTTAAATAATTTAATACACCTTAAACATGAAAGACTACCTGGTACCTTGTTCTTAGTGATTAGTAAAGTAAGCTTTTTAATAATAATTATCACCATTATCATCATCATCATCATTTGTGGCATATTTGTATAAAATATTACATAGGTTTAACAAAGAAATGTTTAAAATGCAATGTTCAAGTACAACAAATTTATTTGCCGCATAACATTCCATGACAGTTGTTCTACTGTGGTGGGCAGCTTTCCACCATGTAATCCTTCATGGACAATAGCTCTGCATTTACCTTCTCCATGCTCAGTTTGCACTGAGCAGCACTATTCCAGGCAAGGGTCAGGAAAGGGGAGAAAGAACAGGAAAATCACAAGTACAGTGCAAGGCCATAAATTCCTTCTTATACAATTGAAGCAAGTGAATAAGTTACCATAATTATTTTTCTCACATTTCATTGACAAGAGACTAATTACTTGACCAAACCTAGGTGTTAGGGGGCCTGGCAATTGCTGTCTCTAGCAAGATAAGCTGTTCCAGGAAGAACTCTAATTCTATGGAAAAAGAAATACTTTGATTTCACTTAACAGCTTCTGCCTCATGTGTCCTGTGGTAATTAGTAACACCAATTAGGCACAAGCTCATTTACAGTAAATCATGTAACAAGTTTTGAAGGTTAATTTTATGTATCAACTTGAATGCCCCACAAGGTGACCAGATAATTGGTCAATCATTATTCTGTGTGTTTCTGTGAGGATATATTTGGAAGAGATTAACATTTAGTTCCCTAGACTGAAAGAATCATATTGCTCACCTTCATATGGGTTGGCCTCATCTAATCAAATGAAGGCCTTAATATAACAAAAATTCTGACCCTCCTTCAAGTAAAATAGACTTCTTTTCTGCCTGACTTTCTTCAAACTAAGACATCAGCTTTTTTTTCTGCTTTTGGACTCAAGCTGAAACTTTGGTTCTTCCTAGGTCACAAGCCTGTCAGACTTTAGACAAGAACTACACCATTGGTGCTCCAGGTTCTCACACCTTTAGACTCACACTAGAAGTAAACTGTATACTTTCCTGGGTGGGTCTCCAGCTTGTTGATACAGCCTGCAGATCTCGGAACTTAGTATCCTTAATCATGTAAACCAATTTGTAATAATAAATCTCTCTCTCTCTCTCTCTCTCTCTCTCTCTCTCTCTCTCTCTCTCACTCTCTTTATCTATCTACACACACACGTGCACACACACACATTGGCTCTGTTTCTCTGGAGAGTGATTCCAGAGAAATTGAATAATTGTTCTAAGAATGAGTTTTCTGAATCGGATCTAGTATTTTTAGAAATGGCTCTCCAATCAGATTAGGTTTAAAGACACTAATGACTCTTTCCAGTGGTAAATAGAATACTGATAGTTCATGGTGTGATCTGACAACAGATATATGCAAAATGTCACCATTGGATACTCTGAATCAACCACTTATAAGAAGCAAGGATCTGAGTAACTGTATATAATAATTTTGAATATTTTTGTAAAATCTAACAGGCTAGTCTGGCTCTTTGCCCATAATGTCACTGGGAAAAGTGGGGAAAGAAAAGGATGTGCTCAGGGTTTTGAGTTTACAGTTGAAGTGCCACATAGATGACCTGAAGGTTTCTATGTGTGCCCTGAAGAAGACTGTTATGTCATGTAGCCACAGGGCCGATATTACTAAAAATCAAACCCCAAATCTTGTCAATGCATGTTGAACTCCCAGCCTCTCAGTGTGTCTTGAAGTAAGGGAATTGATTAGGAAGAAATGGAATCCTGAAAGTTGAAATGGAGATGTGTGGGAAGATCCTACATTTTGATGAGTCTTCTTTGCCAGTGGAAGCTAACTCTCCGCCCTCAGTGGAAGCAGCCTTTCCAGCCCCATCCAAGAGGATGAATCCTGGGGACTTCCCTGACAGTCCAGTGGTTGAGACTTTGCCTTCTTATGTGGGGGGTGCAGGTTCAGTCCCTGGTCAGGGAGCTGGGATCCCTCATGCCTCACAGCCAGGAGGCCAAGGTGTGAAACAGAAGCAATGTTGAAGCAAATTCAATAAAGACTTTAAAAATGGTCTACATAAAAAAAAAAAAAAAATCTTAAAAAAAAAGAGGATGAATCCTTCATTGTCTGAGGAAACTATAAGGGCCTCCACTGAAGTAGTTGGCTTACAAGACAATGCTAATTCTACACAAAGCCCTTCTCAACAAGCCCTATGTGCTTACAAACCTATTACTATACTCACATTACAGTTGACCCACCAATCTGAGATACAAAGTGTAACCCATGAAGAGGCATGCTACACTCCAAAATAACTACATTGATTTCTAATTTATATAGACAGAAGTCCAAGGAACATGTGTGGGAATGGATAAGGGTGAAGAACAGTAGTGAAAGAAACCTAAAGTAGAGGCATGAAGAGTTTTTCTGGTGCATTTTACAAAAAGTTTAGATTGCTTTGATGAGACTGTTGGTAAAAATATGAATATTAAAGGTGGTTTAGGTTTGGTCTCAGAAGGAAATGAGGAACATATTATTGGATACTGGAGGAAAGGTAATAATTTTTATAAAGGGTCAAAGTACTTGTCCAAATTGTATTCTAGTATTTTGTAGAAAATAGAAATTGTAAGTGACACAATTGGATATTTAGTTGAGATTTCTAAGGAAAGACTTGACGGCCTGGACTGGTTTCTCCTTGCTGCCTATAGTAAAGTGTTAAAGGAGGAAGATAAATGGAAGAAATTGTTAAGTAAAAAAAGAACCGGAACTTGAAGATTTAGAAAAATCTTAACTTAGCCATATTGCAAAAAACATGAAAGCATATTTTGGAAAGAACATCAAGGGTATGGATAGAAAATCATATGATAAAGAGGTTATGGTTGTGACTCACGGATTTAAGTAGCCATCTCAGTAGGAGCCAGTAATAGAAATGAAGTTATATAAAAGAAACAGTGTCAGCTTGGACTAAAGGAGACAGACAGAACAAAATGAAGGAAGTCTGTTGGACTTCTAGGATTGTATGGGAAAGGATAATAGAACTATCCTCCTGTAAGCATGTATTATTCTTCAAGAAAAAGGAAGGATGACCCCCAAACCTGATTCAGAAATAAGTAGCTTTACCACTGCCACCATAGTTCAAAAGGAACCAGCCCCAGGGAGTGCAAGGTTGTCTCTGTCTTAGTTTCAGAAGGCAGGACCATTTCCTTATTTTCAGCAGGCCAGGCTGTTGCAGCCTAGGGCCTCAGAGGCAGAGGTGGGACATAGACTGTGGGAATGGGGTTACCATCCAAGGTCGTGGAGGTTTAGATGCCCCCTATGGCTGAGGTAGCAATGCTGCTATCTAGGACCGTGGGGGCAGGATCACCACCCAGGGCTGAAGGGCCTATATTGGTGGGACAAAAGGACAGTGGATTTAAATAAAGATGATGATTCTTAAGCCTTAAAATTCATAAGAATTTGCCCTGCTAAGTTTTGGATTTGCTTGGGACCTGTGATTCCTTTATTTTTTCTAATTTATTCCTTTTGTAATGGGAATACCTATCCTATGCTCATCTCATCATTGTATTTTCGGCAGAGAAAACTTGTATGGTTTCACACGTTCATAGCTGGAGAGAATTTGGCCTCAGGTTGAATCACCACACTTTATTTAGATTGTATTTAGATGAGATTTGGAACTCAGAATGGGTTAAAAATTATAGGTGTTAGTGATGTGGGTAATGATGCAATTAGTGATGCATATTAGAAGGACATGAATTTTGGGGGTCCAGAGGGCAGATAATATGGACTGAATTGTGTCTCCATCAAATTTAATATGTTGAAGATTCTATCAGAATGTGACCATCTTAGAGATTATGATGTAACTTCACACAGGTCTATTCGTGTTTCTGGTGCTTGTGATTCATTGAATTTTTTGGAGTTGTGGTTTAATAGCTGTCATCAAATTTGGATACTTGTCAACAATTATTTCTTCAAATATATATTCTGTCTCTTTGTTCTTTTCAGCACTCTGACTACACACATATTTCAGGCTTTTTGAAGCTGTCTCATACCTCACTTGTGTTCTTTTCATTTGATTTTGATTATTTTTGTTCTCTGTGTTTTACTTTATTAATATGTCTAGAAGTCCACTAATATTTATGTCTGCAATGTCTAATATATCATGAATCCCATCCATTTTACTTTTCATTTTAAACATTTTTTTACATCCAGAAATTTTCTAGAGATAAAAACTCTCTGAGTAGTAAGCTGGGACAGTTGTAGATTTCACCCTGTTTGTTTTCAGTCTTCTTTATCGTACATCTTGAAAACCATTATTTTCACATATTTCACCTACTTTTGTTGTTTCATTTAGGATGGAGGATAAATCTGGTCCCTGTTACGCCATCTGGTCCAAAAGTGGAAATGTCTATTGAGTTCTTAATTTCAATTATTGTGTTTTCAGCCTTATATATTCCCATTTGATTCCTTTGTATAATTTTTTTAATTATTTTTTTTAATTAATCACATTAACTTTTTTAGCTAGTTTTCAAAATGACTCACAATGATACTTGTTTCCTGGCATTTACACCTTTTAGTAGTTCCCTCCCACATAGATAAGGGCTGATAATTGTAACCAATAGTGTATTTTGGAAATCATCATGTTTGACCTCTAATGGTAAATTTTAAAATCTTTGCACTTTCTGCCTTACTCTACTTCATATCACTCATCTAATGTAAATGTAGCTACCAT
Organism: Kogia breviceps; assembly: GCF_026419965.1. Classification (NCBI taxonomy): domain Eukaryota; kingdom Metazoa; phylum Chordata; class Mammalia; order Artiodactyla; family Physeteridae; genus Kogia; species Kogia breviceps. Next base: position 55,151,788 of record NC_081330.1, read on the forward strand.
GTTATAAAGACTCACATAGTCTTATGGAGAGATTTATGTGGTGAAGAACTGAGGTCCCCTGCTAATAACCAGCCCTAACTAGCAAGCATGTGAGTGAGTCACCTTGAAAACAGATCCACACTCCCAGTCATATCTTAAGATAGCTGCAGGCCTGGTTGAAAACTTGACTGTAACTCATGAGAGACCTTGAGCAAGAACCTGCCAACTAACCCATTCACAGATTTCTGTCCAACCAAAATTGTGTGATATAATAAATGCTTTTAAAAAATCTGCTACAGGGGGGGAGCGAGATGATGGTGGAAGAGTAAGACACGGGGATCACCTTCCTCCTCACAGATACATCAGAAATACATCTACACGTGGAACTTCTCCATAGAACACCCACCGAACGCTGGCAGAAGACCTCAGACCTCCCAAAAGGCAAGAAACTCCCCATGTACCTGGCCATCTGGATTAAAGGCTCTTGGCACTCCAGCCAGGTGTCAAGGCTGTGTCTCTGAGGTGGGACAACTAACCTCAGGACACTGGTCCACAAGAGACCTCTCAGCTCCATGTAATATCAAACGGCGAAAATCTCCAGGAGATCTCCTTCTCAACACCAAGACCCAGCTTCACTCAAGGACCAGCAACAAACAGTGCTGGACACCCTATACCCCAAAAAGAGCGAGACAGGTCTACAGCCCCATCCATAGCAGAGAGGCTGCCTAAAATCATAATAAGGTTACCGACATCCCCATACATGCCCCCAGATGTGGACCTGCCCACCAGGGAGATGGGACCCAGCCTCATCCACCAGAACAGGGGCACTGGTCCCCCCAAACAGGAAACCTGCTCAACCCACTGAACCAACCTCAGCCACTGGGGACAGCCACCAAAAATAGATAGAACAACGAACCTGCAGCCTGCAAAAGGGAGACCCCAAACAGTAAGATAAGCAAAATGAGAAGACAGAAAAACACACAGCAGATGAAGGAACAAGATAAAAACACACCAGACCTAACAAATGAAGAGGTAATAGCCAATCTACCTGAAAGAGAATTTAGAATAATGATGGTGAAGATGATGCAAAATCTTGGAAATAGAATAGACAAATTGAAGGAAACAGTTAACAAGGACCTAGAAGAAATAAAGAGGAAGCAAGTAACGATGAGCAACACAATAAATGAAATGAAAAATACTCTAGACGGAATCAGTAGCAGAATAACTGAGGCAGAAGGATGGATAAATGACCTGGAAGATAAAATAGTGGAAATAACTACTGCAGAGCAGAAGAAAGAAAAAAGAATGAAAGGAGCTGAGGACAGTCTCAGAGATCTCTGGGACAACATTAAACGCACCAATATTCGAATTATAGGGGTCAAGGAAGAAGAAGAGAAAAAGAAAGGGACTGAGAAAATATTTGAAGAGATTATAGTGGAAAACTTCCCTAATATAGGAAAGAAAATAGTCAGTCAACTCCAGGAAACACAGAGAGTCCCATACAGGATAAACCCAAGGATAAACATGCCGAGACACATAATAATCAAACTGTCAAAAATTAAATACAAAGAAAACATATTAAAAGCAGCAAGGGAAAAACAACAAATAAGATACAAGGGAATCCCCATAAGGCTAACATCTGATCTTTCAGCAGAAACTCTACAAGCCAGAAGGGAGTGGCAGGACATATTTAAAGTGATGAAGGAAAAACACCTACAACCAAGATTACTCTACTCAGCAAGGATCACATTCAGATTTGATGGAGAAATTAAAACCTTTACAGACAAGCAAAAGCTGAGAGAGTTCAGCACCACCAAACCAGCTTTACAACAAATGCTAAAGGAACTTCTCTAGGCAAGAAACACAAGAGAAGGTAAAGACATACAAGAACAACGTGAAACAATTAAGTAAATGGTAATAAGAACATACATATCAATAATTACCTTAAATATAAATGGATTAAATGCTCCCAACAAAAGACACAGACTCACTGAATGAATACAAAACCAGGACCCATATATATCCTGACTACAAGAGACCCACTTCAGACCTAGGGACACATACAGACTGAAAGTGAGGGGATGGAAAAAGATATTCCATGCAAATGGAAATCAGAAGAAAGCTGGAGTAGCAATTCTCATATCAGAAAAAATAGACTTTAAAATAAAATCTATTACAAGAGACAAAGAAGGACCCTACATAATGATCAAGGGATCAATCCATGAAGAAGATATAACAATTGTAAATATTTATACACCCAACATAGGAGCACAACAATACATAAGGCAAATACTAATAGCCATAAAAGGGGAAATCGACAGTAACACAATCATAGTAGGGGACTTTAACACCCCACTTTCACCAATGGACAGATTATCCAAAATGAAAATAAATAAGGAAACACAAGCTTTAAATGATACATTACATAAGATGGACTTAATTGATATTTATAGGACATTCCATCCAAAAACAACAGAATACACATTTTTCTCAAGTGCTCATGGAACATGCTCCAGGGTGGATTATATATTGGGTCACAAAACTAGCCTTGGCAAATTTAAGAAAATTGAAATCGTATCAAGTATCTTTTCTGACCACAATGCTATGAGACTATATATCAATTACCGGAAAAGATCTGTAAAAAATACAAACACATGGAGACTAAACAATAAACTATTTAATAACGAAGTGATCACTGAAGAAATCAAAGAGGAAATCAAAAAGTACTTAGAAACAAATGACAATGGAGACACGACGACCCAAAACCTATGGGATACAGCAAAAGCAGTTCTAAGAGGGAACTTTATAGCAATAAAATCATACCTTAAGAAACAAGAAGCATCCCGAATAAAAAAATTAACTTTGCACCTAAAGCAATTAGAGAAGGAAGAACAAAAAAACCCCAAATTTAGCAGAAGGAAAGAAATCATAAAGATCAGATCAGAAATAAATTAAAAAGAAATGAAGGAAACAATAGCAAAGATCAACAAAAGTAAAACCTGGTTCTTTGAGAAGATAAAAAAAATTGATAAGCCATTAGCCAGACTCATCAAGAAAAAAAGGGAGAAGACTCAAATCAATAGAATTAGAAATGAAAAAGGAGATGTAACAACTGACTCTGCAGAAATACAAATGATTATTAGAGATTACTACAAGCAACTCTATGCCAATAAAAAGGACAACCTGGAAGAAATGGACAAATACTTAGAAATGCAAAACCTGCCAAGACTGAACCAGGAAGAAATAGAAAATATGAACAGACCAATCACAAGCACTGAAATTGAAACTGTGATTAAAAATCTTCCAACAAACAAAAGCCCAGGACCAGATGGCTTCACAGGCGAATTCTATCAAACATTTAGAGAACAGCTAACACCTATCCTTCTCAAACTCTTCCAAAAGATAGCAGAGGGAGGAACACTCCCAAACTCATTCTATGAGGCCACCATCACCCTGATACCAAAACCAGACAAAGACGTCATAAAGAAAGAAAACTATAGGCCAATATCACTGATGAACATAGATGCAAAAATCCTCAACAAAATATTAGCAAACAGAATCCAAAAGCACATTAAAAGGATCATACACCATGATCAAGTGGGGTTTATTCCAGGAATGCAAGGATTCTTCAATATACGCAAATCAATCAACGTGATACACCATATCAACAAACTGAAGGAGAAAAACCATATGATCATCTCAATAGATGCAGAGAAAGCTTTTGACAAAATTCAACACCCATTTATGATAAAAACCCTGCAGAAAGTAGGCATAGAGGGAACTTTCCTCAATATAATAAAGGCAATATATGACAAACCCACAGCCAGCATTGTTCTCAATGGTGAAAAACTGAAACCATTTCCACTAAGATCAGGAACAAGACAAGGTTGCCCACTCTCACCACTCTTATTCAACCTAGTTTTGGAAGTTCTAGCCACAGCAATTAGAGAAAATAAAGAAATAAAGGAATCCAAATAGGAAAAGAAGAAGTAAAGCTGTCACTGTTTGCAGATGACATGATACTATACATAGAGAATACTAAGGATGCTACCAGAAAACTACTAGAACTAATCAATGAATTTGGTAAAGTAGCAGGATACAAAATTAATGCACAGAAATCTCTGGCATTCTTATACACTAATGATGAAAATCTGAGAATAAAATTAAGAAAACACTTCCATTTACCATTGCAACAAAAAGAATAAAATATCTAGGAATAAACCTACCTAAGGAGACAAAAGACTTGTATGCAGAAAACTATAAGACACTGATGAAAGAAATTAAAGATGATACAAATAGGTGGAGAAATATACCATGTTCTTGGATTGGAAGAATCAACATTGTGAAAATGACTCTACTACCCAAAGCAATCTACAGAGTCAATGCAATCCCTATCAAATTACCACTGGCATTTTTTACAGAACTAGAACAAAGAATTTCACAATTTGTATGGAAACACAAAAGACCCCGAAGAGCCAAAGCAATCTTGAGAACAACAAATGGAGCTGGAGGAATCAGGCTCCCTGACTTCAGACTATACTACAAGGCCACAGTAATCAAAACAGTATGGTACTGGCACAAAAACAGAAATATAGATCAATGGAACAGGATAGAAAGCCCAAAGATAAACCCACACACATATGGTCACCTTATCTTTGATAAAGGAGGGAAGGAAACACAGTGGAGAAAAGACAGCCTCTTCAATAAGTGGTGCTGGGAAAACTGGACAGCTACCTGTAGAAGTATGAAATTAGAACACTCCCTAACACCACACACGAAAATAAACTAAAAATGGGTTAAAGACCTAAATGTAAGGCCAGACACTATCAAACTCTTAGAGGAGAACATAGGCAGAACACTCAATGACATCAATCACAGCAAAATCCTTTTTTACCCATCTCCTAGAGAAATGGAAATAAAAACAAAAATAAACAAATGGGATCTAATGAAACCTAAAAAGCTTTTGCACAGCAAAGGATACCATAAACAAGACCAAAAGACAACCCTCAGAATGCGAGAAAATATTTGCCACTGACAAAGGATTAATATCCAAAATTTATAAGCCACTCATGCAGCTCAATAACAAAAAAACAAACAACCCAATCCAAAAATGGGCAGAAGAACTAAATAGACATTTCTCCAAAGAAGATATACAGATAGCCAACAAACACATGAATGAATGCTCAACATCATTAATCATTATAGAAATGCAAATCAAAACTACAATGAGATATCATCTCACACCGGCCAGATTGGCCATCATCAAAAACTCTAGAAACAATAAATGCTGGAGAGGGTGTGGACAAAAGGGAACACTCTTGCACTGTTGGTGGGAATGTAAAATGGTACAGCCACTATGGAGAACAGTATGGAGGTTCCTTAAAAAACTACAAATAGAACTACCATATGACCCAGCAATCCCACTACTGGGCATATACCCTGAGAAAACCATAATTCAAAAAGAGTTATGTACCAAAATGTTTATTGCAACTCTATTTACAATAGCCAGGACATGGAAGCAACCTAAGTGTCCATCAACAGATGAATGGATAAGGAAGATGTGGCACATATATACAATTGAATGTTACTCAGCCATAAAAAGAAATGAAACTGAGTTATTTTTAATGAGGTGGATAGACCTGGAATCTGTCATACAGAGTGAAATAAGTCAGAAGGACAAAAACAAATACCGTATGCTAACACATATATATGGAATCTAAAAAAAAAAAAAAAATGTCATGAAGAGATTAGTGGTAGGATGGGAATAAAACACAGACCTACTAGAGCATGGACTTGAGGATATGGGGAGGGGGAAGGGTAAGCAGTGACGATGTGAGAGAGTGGCAGGGACATATACACACTACCAAATGTAAACTTGATAGCTAGTGGGAAGCTGCAGCATAGCACAGGGAGTTCACCTCTGTGCTGTGTGACCACCTAGAGGGGTGGGATAGGGAGGGTGACACAAGAGGGAAGACTTATGGGAACATATGTATATGTATAACTGATTCACTTTGTTGTAAAGGAGAAACTAACACACTATTGTAAAACAGTTATACTCAAATAAAGATGTTAAAAAAAAATAAAAAAGTAAAAAATAAAAAAATAATAAAAATCTGCTACATTTTAGGGGTGATTTTGTATCAGAGGAAGAACAGAATTAACAACATGTTGAAACTTCCTCCCTCATTCTTTAGCCTATGTGTTCTATTACTTCAAGATTTAAACATTAGAGAAATGCTGCTTCCACTCAAATAGCTCATTAAGTTCCCTGAAAAAGTTTCCATCCCTCAGTCCTGGGTTAGCTATGGATATTACTTGTAGATAATTTCACTTTCAGCCTAGAAAGCTTGTGAATAAGCAGAGATGAAAATGGTAGGGCTTCCCGGGTGGTGCAGTGGTTGAGAGTCCTCCTGCCGATGCAGAGGATACGAGTTTGTGTCCCGGTCCACGAAGATCCCACATGCCGTGGAGCGGCTAGGCCTGTGAGCCAAGGCCACTGAGCCTGCGCGTCCGGAGCCTGTGCTTTGCAATGGGAGAGGCCACAACAGTGAGAGACCCGTGTACAGAAAAAAAAAAAAAAAAAAAAAAAAAAAAAAAAAAAAGGTAAAGTAAAAATAACTGCTAACAACTTGAAGTTCTCCATGAGCCTGTGATCCAGCCTACATGAGCAATCAGAAGAACAAAGAAATGTTATACTTCCCTTGAAGGTCAGGTGGCTCCAAGTAGTCTGCAATCTGCCTTTACACTTTAATCTTGAGCCCTCCTACTTCCTCTTTTCCTTTAACATAAAAGAAACCTACTCTGAGTTAAGATAGTTCTTTAGGATATTAGCCTGCCATCTTATTGGTTTTCTTGTTTTCTGAATAAAGTCAATATTTCTTGCCCCAACACCTTCTCTCTCAACTTATTGGCCTGTTGTGTGGTGCGGAGTATGAGCTTAGACTTTGTAACAATTTGTTATGCAGCAATAGATAACTTATATGCTCTGATAACATGAATATTTCAATCTCATATGGGTTTTCTTTTGTTTTTCAGTTTTTTTTTTCTGAGTATGAATGAATTTTGGTGATAATTAGAGAGTCTGTACAGTTTTATTTTTCTCCATAGGTGGTATACTTTTGTTTCTGGCAGATAGGCAGGGTTAAATAGATTACTAATCTAATCAGAATTTGAAATTGTTCAAAGTTGGACTTAAGTCTTCTTAAAAGTTATTCTGTTTCTATTTTATTCCTACATCTAGGGTGTGACCTGGGATGCCCTAACAGAAAGTGTGAGATGTTTATTAATGCTTCCCCTACTTGCTAAACCCTAAATGCAGTTTTTGTTCTGCTAGCTTCATAAGACTTCCAGTGGTCTATTTGGCTTTTCTGCTTCTCACTTGTGAATCAACATAGGCCTTGGGAGGAGAACTAACTGATGAGTATCAGGCATTATTTTGGTCTTCCATTTCCTTAGGCATCTTGTCCTTTCAATTTTTGTGTGCATGGCATCTCTTCAATTCATTGAAATAAATTATATTTTTATTATGCCCAGTTTTCTGGTTAGTCTCAGCAGGAGGTTTGGTCTACTACAAACTAATCTATTGTTATGGAAATCAGAAATATGTTCATTTACAGTGTTTATAATATTTTGTTTTTAAAAGTTTTACCGTGTAACCTGTTTCCTTTGGATTTAAGTGTGCAGTCTTTCAATTATTTCCTAGGTTTATAGTTTTGTCTCATAATTATCTTTATGATGGAAATATTTTCTTAGTTCATCATGACAATAGTTACATAATCATATATTTTTGGCAAAATTTAGAGAACTGCACTACTCAAAATGGTTATTTTTACTATATATAACTTTTGAACCAATAAATCTGATTTTAAGAGTAATAAAGTCCAATATGAACTAAAATATGTATTATAGTATCATATTTATAGTATGATATTGCTTGCATTTCTAAAAATTATAGTTTTATATTTGTATATATAGAAAAAGTAACTAAGAAGAAATATATCAAACAGCCACTTTGGGCTCAAAATAATGGTTATAAAAAGTGAAAACGGGATTGGAAGATAAAATGTATACATATATACATTTGTGTGCTATATGAATATTTTTATAATGACATTACAGTCTATATATTTTTTAAATGACTATTACATTACACTTGTTTGACCAACATAATGTGGTCCAAATGATGCTGTGCCCAATTTAGGTCTAACCCTTATAGAAATCCTGGCAATTTCTGGTTTTGCTTTCTTGAATCCAAGTAACCTGTACCATGTCTAAGTATATATATATATATGTGTGTATGTATATATATATACACACATGTATGTATATATATATATATATATATATATATATACATATAACCTCTTGGCACTTGCATTCTTATGGGTAAGAGAGAAATAAGAAAACTAGATAAAATATTAAAATTTTCAGATAATGTTAAGTATAAAGAAAAAAAGTGGGGCAAAGGCTAAGAAATGTGATAGGGGCACAATTTTAATGATAGTAGCTAGAGAGAGCTCCAATAAGAAAGTGACTTTTGAATTAAGATCTGAAAGAAGTGAAGAAATGAGCTATGTTGATCTGTAGAAGTGTATTGCTGCATATATTATTAAAAAGATTTTGGTTTTTACTCTAATATTGGGATCCAATGAAGAGTTTTGAGCAGAGGCATAATGTGAACCCTCTTAGCATGTCAGCTCTTCTCTTCAAAGACTTTGAGGAACTCAGGTTCGTTACATCTTCAGTACTGGCATCGTCCACATGGCCAAAGTTGGATAATTGCCATGGTATGACCTTATGCAGCAAGTGATGGCCAAGCTTAACTGCAAAGAATGTTGGACAATCATGTACCCAGTAGCAATCTATTATCATAAAATAAGGAGAGAATAGACTCTGGTGGACAGCTAACAGTCTTTAACATAGGATCTGTTAACACATACACAACAACTTAAGCTACAATACTGCATGAACTGGACAAGGGAATGGGTGTCCAATATATGGAGATGCTATAAGTTAGATAATATCAGAAAGCTCAGAAGATTCTACATCCCTCTAATCATAAAAGTGTGTTGAACCACTGAGAGATGGAATTTAAATAATATCTTGATAAAGAATAGACAGTATAAATGTGATTACTATTTGTCACAAATATGAGAACTCCTCCTTATATTCATGGTGTTAAAATAAATATACTGTGTAGAAATCAAGAATGTATTAAGCAGAGGTAGACTATATGTGGACTTCTTAGTTTCACATTGGGTGTGGGGGGAACAGATAACGTTTAGATGGACATTATTTTGGTTTTGTTTATTTTTGAATAAAAAGCTGAACATGATTTTATTTGGCAATTTTATCATGATGACTTAAGATAAATGAAGTAGTTTCTTATGGTACCTAATTTATTCTCTTGAAATATAGTTGGTTTGCCACATGCTGCATTTTGTAACACTTGGCCTGGTAGGGTTTATTTGTGTTTGTTATGTAAGAACTTTTATTTCATTTATTTATTAAAGAATAGTTGATTTACAATGTTATATGTTTCAGGTGTAAATCATAGTCATTCAATATATTTATAGAAGTATTCCATTTAAAATTATTTTAAAATAATGGGTATATTTCCCTGTGCTATACAATATATCCTTGTTGCTTATCTATTTTATACATAGTTTGCATCTATTAATCTGCTAACCCTATCTTGCTGCTCCCCCATTCCATCTCCCAATTCTAACCACTACTTTTTTCTCTATATCTGTGAGTTTTTTATTTTTTGTTATATATATATTTTTAGGTTCCTTATGTAAGTGATAACCTACAGTATTTGTCTTTCTCTTTCTGACTTATTTCATTAAGCATAATGTCTCTATGTCCATCCATGTTGTTGTAAATGGCAGAATTTCACTTTTTTTTGGCTAAGTAATATATATAAATATAAATATATATATATATATATATCACAACTTCTTTAACCATTCACCTGTTAATTATCACTTATGTTACTTCCATATCTTAGCATCATAAGTAATGTTGCTATGAATATTAGGGTGCACATAACTTTTCAAATTAATGTTTTTGTTTTCTTTGGACATATACACATGAGTAGAATTGCTTGATCATATGGTAGTTCTATTTTTAGTTTTTTGAGGAACCTCTATATTGTTTTACATAGTGGCTGCACCAATTTACATTCTCACCAATAATGTAATAGTGATCCCTTTTCTCCACATCCTCTCCAACATGTTATTTGTAGACATTTTGATTATAGCCATTCTGACAAGTGTGAGTTGATATTTCATTGTGGTTTTGATTTGCATTCCTCTAATAATTAGTTATGTTGAGCATCTTTTCATGTGCCTCTTGGCCATCTCTATATCTGCTTTGGAAAAATATCTATTCAGGTTTTCTGCCCATTTTTAAATTGTGTTTTTTATTTTTTAGATATTGAGTTATATGACCTGTTTATATATTTTGGATATTAACCCCTTATTGGTCACATTAGTTTGGCTTTTCATTTTGTTGATGGTATCCTTTGGTATGCAAAACTTAAGTTTAAGTAGGTCTAATTTGTTTTATTTTGCTTTAGTTTCTTTTGCCTTACGAGAAAGATCTAAAAAATATTGCTACAATTTATGTCAGAGTGCTCTGCCTATGTTCTCTTCTAGGAATTTTAGGGTTTCAGGTCTTACATTTAGGTCTTTAATCCATTTTGATCCTTTTTGTATATGGTGTTAGAAAAATGTTTTAATTTTATTCTTTTACATGTAGCTGTCCAGTTTCCCCAACACCACTTTTTGAAAAGACTGTTTTTTCTCCAGTGTATATTCTTGCCTCCTTTGTCTTATATTAATAGCTCATAAGGGTGTGGGTTTATTTCTAGGATCTCATTTCTGATCTATTGATGAAACAAATTTTATTTGTTTGTTTGTTTTGTGAGTTCCTTGCTGTTTTGATTACTGTAGCTTTGTAGTATATATTGAAGTCTGGAAGTGTGATGCCTCTGGCTTTGTTCTTTTTCCTCAAGATTGTTTTAGCTATTCAGCATCTTCTGTGGTTCCATATACATTTTAGGATTATTTGTTCTAGTTTATTAAAAATGTCATGGATATTTTGATAGGGATTGCATTAAATCCATAGATTGCTTTGGGTAGTATGGACATTTGAAAAATAGTAATTCTTCCAATCCATTGACACAGGATATATTTCCATTTCTTTGTATCATCTTCAATTTCCTTCATCAGTGTTTTACAGTTTTAATGTACAGATTTCACCTCCCTGGTTAAGTTTATTCCTAAGTATTTTATTTCCTTTGAGGCAAATTTAAGTGGGATGTTTTTCATTCTTTCTCTTTCTGATAATTCATTATCAGAGTGTAGAAAAGCATCAGATTTCTGTATACTAACCTTGTATTCTACACCTTTACTGAATTCATTGATTAGTTCTAATGTTTTTTTCGTGGAGATTTTGGGGTTTTCTATATATAGTATCATGTGGTCTGTAAATAGTGGCAGTTTTACTTCTTTCCTTCCAATTTTGATGCATTTTTATTTTTCTTGTCTGATTGCTTTGGATAGCACTGCCAGTACTACGTTAAATAGAAGTGGCAAAAGTGGACATCCTTATCTTGTTCCTGATTTTAGAGGAAAGGCTTTCACTTTTCATTGTTGAGTATGATGTTAGCTGTGGACTTATAATAAATGGTCTTTATATTGTTGAGACACATTCCCTCCATACCCACTTTAATGAGAGTTTTTATCATGAATGGATGTTGAGTTTTTATCAAATACTTTTTCTGAATCTTTTGAGATGATCATATGATTTTTATTTTTTCTTTTGTTAATATGGTATATACCATTGATTGAGTTAAGGATATTGAACCAGTCGTGCATCCATGGAATTGATCATGGAGTATAATCTTTTTTATATTGGGCTGGCCAAAAAGTTCATTTGGGTTTCCCATAACATCTTATGGAAGAACCAGAATGAACTTTTTGGCAAAACAAATACATTGTTGAATTTGGTTTGCTAATATTTAGTTGAGGATTTTTGCTTCTGTATTCATGAGAGTTATTGGTCTGTAATTTTCTTTTTTTTTAATGTTTTAAAAAAAATTTTATTGGAGTATAGTTGATTTACAATATTGTGTTACTTTCTGCTGTACAGCAAAAAGAATCAGTTATACATATACATATATTAATATATGTATATATTATACATACAATATTTGTATATATTATGCATATAATATGTATATATTATACATATAATAAACTCTTTTTAAGATCATTTTCCCATATGGGTCATTACACAGTATTGAGTAGAGTTCCTCATGCTATGCAGTAAGTTCTTATACTCAGTCATAAAAAAGAATGAAATAATGCCATTTGCAGCAATGTGGATGAACTTAGAGACTGTCATACTGAGTAATGTAAGTCTGACAGAGAAGGGCACATATTGTATGATATCACTTATATGTGGTATCTAAAAAATATGGTACAAATGAATTTATCTACAAAAGAGAAATGGAGTTACAGATGTAGAAAAAAATCTTATGATTACCAGGGGGAAAGGGAGGAGGGATAAATTGAAAGATTGGGATTCACATATACACACTACTATATATGACTGGGTCTTTCTTATATTTTCTCCTTCCTCGTTAAAATTCTCACCATGTTCATCCATTATTTTCCCTAATTCAGTTAGTATTCTTATTACTATTGCTTTGAACTCTTTGTCTGATAAATTATTTATTTCTGTTTTTTTTTTTCAGGATTTTCTCTTATTCTTTCAAGTGAAACAAACACCTCTGTCTTCTTATTATGCTCTATTTTCTCTGTGTCTATGTAATTAGGTGAAACAGTTACCTATTTCATTCTCAAAAGTGTGTCTTTTTGTGAGAATGTCCCTATACCATTTGCATGTGTCCAGTAACTTTGGTGGGAGAGGTGGATCTCATGTGATCATATGTCAAGTCTTTCTTCAGTGTGTGCTGGCAGCTGTCACCTTTGTAGGAAATGTGGCTAGAGATGGAGAGGCTAGAGCTAGATCCAGGTGTGAGCTGGGGCTTCTCTGCTCATTAGCCAACATCACCCTATTTATGGTAAATTTTGGTCCTACATTGCTGGAGCTGGACACCTGCGGTTCGGGTCCAAGCTGACTCTATTCCTTTTAGTATGTGCTTTCCCCACTCCCAGCATTGGCTCCTACACACCAGAGTGGAGCTGTACTCAAGCAAGCGGGGCTAGAGTTGACATTCAGCATGTGTCAGGGCACAGGCTGTGATGGCCCTGGCCTTAGAGTCCCAAACCACATCCTATGTGCTGCCTCTGTAAGTACCAGTAATGTCTGTCTCCACCATGTTCAAATTCCTTTCTGGGCCTGAACAGGTTCCATCCCTCACAACTGAATACTGTGGGGAGTATAATGTGGAGCTGTCTCACAAAGCAAGTGGGGTTGGAGCAGGTACTTGGCTCAGGCTGGTGTGCATTCCAGGATAGTTGTGGGAAACTGGACAAAGTCCTGGACAGTTTCAATCTACTTCTCATTGATTGAAACATCTCATTTCAGGAGTAATCAATTGTCTGCATACTCTTCATGAACAGAGTCTGTTTCTTATAACCCTCCTATTAGTCTTACTGTTTTTATAAACAACGTAGTGAACTTGTCTTTCTGGTGTCAGAACCCAAACCTGGCGCACCCAATATATGGCTAGAATTGTTCACTCCTCAGGGTGTATCCCCATCTGTATAACCCCCCTCTTCTCCTGTGTCCCCTTCCAGGGTCACAGATCCTGACCTGATTGCTTCTCTTCCCTTTCTACCTGTTTCTCTCTGGATCTTTCTTATAGTCTTGGTTGTACAAGAATAATTCTTCCACTCTCCAGGTAATTTTCAGCTATGATTGCTCCACATATATATGTATCTTTGATGTGTTTGTGGGCAGAGGTCAGCTCTGCATCCTCCTACTCCACCACCTTGATTTCTCCTCTGGGTGGACTTTGAATAGAAAACTAAGAGTAAGATAATATGATTTCTAAATTAAAGAACATACACTAAACTTTGGAGTTTAGGAATCTCTTTGGAATCATACCTGTCTATTTTACCTATTGGTATCATTACAGTCATGGAAATAAACCATGATTTCCATTAATTCATATTGCCTCACCTATTATTCTACATATTTTTTTTTTTTTTAAATTTTTTGTGGTATGCGGGCCTCTCACCGTCGTGGCCTCTCCCGCCGCGGAGCACAGGCTCCGGACGCACAGGCCCAGCGGCCACGGCCCACGGGCCCAGCCGCTCCGTGGCACGCGGGATCCTCCTGGACCGGGGCACGAACCCGCGCCCCCCGCATCGGCAGGCGGACTCCCAACCACCGCGCCACCAGGGAAGCCCTATTCTACATATTTGAAGGCTCTGAAGAATAGTTGAGCTCATTCCCTTGATAACTATTATGAAATTTTTATCATAAAATTAATTGGGCTATTTAGAGTTGTGCAAGTCTGCTGATTTAATTGCTCTGTACCTTGCTGCAAACAAAAATGAACAAAGAGTCTAAGATAGGAGATAAGGTGGCAGATCAACATATTTTCCTCTTAGAGTAGAATACACTTGTTTATCTTTCCTTAGTAATTTTTGTGGAGATCTGATCATATTTCACTCTCAAACTTGCTTCTTTTTCAGACCTCAACACTCACACTGTGATTTTATTTTCCCTGACATCATCCAGTTTCTTTGAAGAGCAGTTTTGGGGGACTTATGTGGTCACTGAAGCAGTGGCTGACAGCCATACATAGGAGAGGAGATGAACTCAATGTGAGCAACTGTTCTAAAACAGTTTTTCAATTATTTTGATAATTGCTCCTTTTCTTAATCTCAATCTTTTATTTGTTTATGCTAAGAATGTAGCTTCTTTGGTGTTCATTTGCAAACAATCCTTATTACCTCTAATATTTGGGGTTATTTTCTCTCCATTTTTCTCAATATATTCAATGCTATCTCCCATGTAACTTCTCATACTCCCTCCAAATTTTGATCCACAGAGGACATTTCTTTCTGGCTGTCAAGAACTGTTATGCTTTTATAGACTGCTTTAAATATTTTTCTATCATATTGAAGGGGAGTTTCCAGAGATTAAACATCAAAATATCACTAGATTTGACTCTTTGAATCATCACTTAATAATTTATAATCTTGAGAAAATTATTTAACAATTTAAAGTCTGTTTCTTTAGTTCTAAAACATGACATTTATTATTCCAGTGACATGATGTTGAGGATTATGTGAGATAAGTAACGTGATTTCTAGCATGTAATAAGTAATATACTATATATATGCTATTATTATTTTTATTATTGTAAGACATATTATAGACCAGTTTAAAAAAAAAAAAAACTAGAAACTTTCTTATATTTTCTAACTTTTACATTTTTTTCATAAAATGTTCTAATGTTTATTACTGTGCCAATTAGGTAGTTTACTGATCAATTTGCTAAAATATGTAGATGAGGTAGAAGTATGTAGAAATTGTGTAGATGACTACTTTAGATATGTCTGCTACTCTTACTGTAACATGAGAGTAGTTAAGTGAATATATTAAAAATGGGGGAGAAGGGAGGAAGATGGCAGAAGACTAAAATGTGGAGATCACTTTTCTCCCCACAGATACATCAGAAATACATCTACACATGGAACTGCTCTATAGAACACCCACTGAATGTTGGCAGAAGACCTCAGACCTCCCAAAAGGGAAGAAACTCCCCACGTACCTGGGTAGGGCAAAAGAAAAAAGGAAAAACAGAGACAAAAGAATAGGGATGGGACCTACACCAGAGGGAGGAAGCTGTGAAGGAGGAAAGGTTTCCACACACTAGAAGCCCCTTCATGGGGGCTTCTGCAGGTGGCAGAGGGGGAAGCATCAGATCCACAGAGGACAGAGCAGTAACAGGGGTGTGGAGGGCAAAGCAGAGAGATTCCAACACAGAGGATCAGTGCCAACCAGTACTCACCAACCTGAGAGGCTTGTCTGTTCACCCGCCAGGACGGGGAGGGGATGGAAGCTGAGGCTTGGGCTTCGGAGGTCAGATCCCAGGGAGAGGACTGGGGTTGGCAGTGTGAACACAGCCTGAAGGGGGCTAGTGCACCACAGCTAGTCAGGAGGGAGACTGGGAAAAAGTCAGGAGCTGCCAAAGAGGCAAGGGAATTTTTCATCCCTCTTTGCTTCCTGGTGCACGAGGAGAGGGGATTAAGAGCACTGCTTAGGGCTTCCCTGGTGGCGCAGTGGTTGAGGGCCCGCCTGCCGATGCAGTGGACACGGGTTCATGCCCCGGTCCGGGGGGGTCCCGCGTGCCGCGGAGCGGCTGGGCCCGTGAGCCATGGCTGCTGGGCCTGTGCGTCTGGAGCCTGTGCTCCACAATGCGAGAGGCCACAGCAGTGAGAGGCCCGCGTACCACAAAAAAAATAATAAATAAAAAGAGCACTGCTTAAAGAGCTCCAGAGACAGGCGCAAGTTGTGTCTAACAGCACAGACACCAGAGACTAGCATGAGATGCTAAGACTGCTGCTGCACCCAACAAAAAGCCTGTGTGCGAGCACAGGTCATTATCCACACCTCCCCTCCCGGAAGCCTGTGCAGCCCACCACTGCCCGGGTCCCGTGTTCCAGGGACAACTTCCCCAGGAGAATGCATGACACCCCTCAGGCTGGTGCACAGTCACGCTGGCCTCTGTGGCCAAAGGTTCACCCCACATCCATACCCTTACTTCCCTGTGGACTGAGTGAGCCAGAGCCCCCAAATCAGCTGCTCCTTTAACCCTGTACTGTCTGAGAAAAGAACAGATGCCCCCAGGCAACCTACACGCAGAGGCGGGTCGAAATCCAAAGCCAAACACTGGGAGCTGTGCTAACAAAGAGAAACGGAAGTTTCTCCCAGCAGCCTCAGAAGCAGTGCATTAAAGCTCCACAACCAACTTGATGTACCCTGCATCTGTGGAATACCTGAATAGACAATGAATCATCCCAAATTGAGGAGGTGGACTTTGGGAACAAGATATATTATTTTTTCCCCTTTTCCTCTTTTTATGAGTGTGTATGCATATGCTTCTGTGTGAGATTTTGTCTGTATAGCTTTGCTTTCACCATTTGTCCTAGGGTGCTGTCTGTCATTTTATTGTGTTTTTTTTTCAATTTTTACTATTTAAAAATTTTTTTCTTAATAACTATTTTTTATTTTATTAACTTTATTTTATCTTACTTTATTTTATTTTATTTGATCCTCTTTCTTTCTGTCTGTCTGTCTGTCTGTCTTTCTTTCTTTCTTTCTTTCTATTTTTTCTCCCTTTTATTTTGAGCCATGTGGATGAAAGGCTCTTGGTGCTCCAGCCAGGAATCAGGGTTGTGTCACTGAGGTGGGTGAGCCAACTTCAGGAAACCGGCCTACAAGAGACCTCTCAGCTCCATGTAATACCAAATGGTGAATATCTCCAACAGATCTCCATCTCAACACAAAGACCCAGCTTCACTCAATGACCAGCAAGCTACAGTGCTGGACACCCTATGCCAAACAACTCGCAAGACAGGAACACAGCCCCATCCATTAGAAGAGAGGCTGCCTAAAATCACAATAAGGCCACAGAAACCCCAAAACAGCACCAGGGTGGAATTTCCCACCAGAAAGACAAAAGCCAGCCTCATCCACCAGAACACAGGCACTAGTCCCCTCCATGAGGAAACCTACACAACCCACTGAACCAAACTTAGCCACTGGGGACAGGCACCCAAAAAAATGGGAACTACGAACTTGTAGCCCGTGAAAAGGAGACCCCAAATACAGAAAGATAAGCAAAATGAGAAGACAGAAAAACACACAGCAGATGAAGGAGCAAGGTAAAAATGCACCAGAACTTTGAAATGAAGATGGAATAGGCAGGCTACCTGAAAAAGCGTTGAGAATAAGGAAAGGGAAGATGATACAAAATCCTGGAAATAGAATAGAGAAAATGCAAGTAACATTTAACAAGGACCTAGAAGAACTGAAGAGGAAACAAGCAGGGATGAACAACACAATAAATGAAATAAAAAATACTCTAGAAGGGATCAATAGCAGAATAACTGAGGCAGAAGAACGGATAAGTGACCCAGAAGATAAAATAGTGGAAATAACTATTGCAGAGCAGAATAAAGAAAAAAGAATGAAAAGAACTGAGGACAGTCTCAGAGACCTCTGGGACAACATTAAATGCAACAACATTAGAATCATAGGGGTCCCAGAAGAAGGAGAGAAAAAGAAAGGGACTGAGAAAACACTTGAAGAGATTATACTTGAAAACTTCACTAATATGGGAAAGGAAATAGTTAGTCAAGACCTGGAAGCACAGAGAGTCTCATACAGGATAAATCCAAGAAGAATCACACCAAAACACATATTAATGAAACTATGAAAAATTAAATATAAAGAAAATATATTAAAAGCAGCAAGAGAAAAACAAATAACACAGCAGGGAAATGCCATAGGTTAACAGCTGATCGTTCAGCAGAAACGTTGCAAGCCAGAAGGGAGTGGCAGGACATATTTAAAGTGATGAAGGAGAAAAAACTACAACCAAAATTACTCTACTCAGCAAGGATATCACTCAGCTTTGATGGAGATATTACAACCTTTACAGACAAGCAAAAGCTGAGAGAGTTCAGCACCACAAAACCAGCTTTACAACAAATGCTAAAGGAATTTCTCTAGGCAAGAAGCACAAGAGATGGAAAACACCTACAATAACAAACCCAAAACATTTAAGAAAATGGGAATAGGAACATACATATTGATAATTATCTTTTATGTAAATGGATTAAATGCTCCCACCAAAAGACACAGACTGGCGAAATGGATACAAAAACAACACCCATATATATGCTGTCTACAAGAGACCCACTTCAGACCTAGGGAAACACACAGAATGAAAGTGAGATAATGAAAAAAGGTATTCAATGCAAATGAAAATCAAAAGAAAGCTGGAGTAGCAATTCTCATGTCAGACAAAACAAACTTTAAAATAAAGGCTATTACAAGAGATAAGGAAGGACACTACATAATGATCAAAGGATCATACCAAGAAAAAGATATAACAATTGTAAATATTTATGCACCCAAAATAGGAGCAGCTAAGTACATAAGGCAAATACTAGCAGCCATAAAAGGGGAAATTGACACTAACACAATCATAGTAGGGGACTTTAACACCCCACCTTCACCAATGGACACATCATCCAAAATGAAAAAAATTAAGAGAAAAATAAGCTTTAAATGATACATTAAACAAGATGGACTTAATTGATACTTATAGGACATTCCACCCCAAAACAACAGGAGACACATTTTGCTTAAGTGCTCATGGCACATTCTCCAGGATACATCATATATTGAGTTACAAGTCAAGCCTTGGTAAATTTATGAAAATTGAAACCATATCAAGTATCTTTCCCAACAACAACTCTATGAGACTAGGTATCAATTAAAGGAAAAGATTTGTAAAAAATACAAATACATTGAGGCTAATCAATACACTACTTAATAACCAAGTGATCACTAAATAAATCAAGGGGAAATCAAAGAATACCTAGAAACAAATGACAATGGATACATGAAAACCTAAAACCTATGGAATGCAGCAAAAGCAGTTCTAAGAGGGAAGTTTATAGCAATACAATCCTACCTTAAGAAAGAGGAAACTTCTCAAAAGTACAACCTAAACTTGCACCTAAAGCAATTACAGAAAGAAGAACCAAAAAAACCCCAAAGTTAGCAGAAGAAAAGAAATCATAAGATCAGATCAGAAGCAACTGAAAAAGAAATGAAGGAAATGGTAGCAAAGATAAATAAAACTAAAGGCTGGTCCCTTGAGAAGATAAAATAAGTTGATAAACCATTAGCCAGACTCAGCAAGGAAAAAAGGGAGAAGACTCAATTCAATAGTATTAGAAATGAAAAAAGGAGAAGTATCAACTGACACTACAGAAATACAAAGGATCATGAGAAATTACTACAAACAATGCTATGCCAATAAAATGGACAGTCTGGAAGAAATTGACAAATTTTTAGAAATGAACAACCTACCTAGACTGAACCAGGAAGAAATAGAAACTATGAGCAGACCAATCAGAAGCACTGAAATTGAATTTGTGATTAAAAATTTTCTAACAAACAAAAGCCCAGGACCAATTGGCTTCACAGGTGAATTCTATCAAACATTTAGCGAAGAGCTAACACTTATCCTTCTCAAACTCTTCCAAAAGACAGCAGAGGGAGGAACACTCCCAAACTCATTCTATGAGGCCATCATCACCCTGATACCAAAACCAGACAAAGACATCACAAAGAAAAAAAAATACAGGCCGATATCACTGATGAACATACATGCAAAAATCCTCAAAAAGATACTAGCAAACAGAACCCAAGAGCACATTAAAGGGATCATACATCATGATCAAGTGTGGTTTATTCCAGGAATGCAAGGATTCTTCAATATACACAAATAGAACAACATGATACACCATATTAACAAATTGAAGGGGAAAAAAAATGATCATCTCAATAGATGCAGAGAAAGCTTTTGACAAAATTCAACAGCCATTTATGATAAAAACCATGCAGAAAATAGGCCTAGAGGGAAGTTTCCTCAACATAATAAAGGCCATATATGACAAACCCACAGCCAACATCATCCTCAATGGTGAAAAGTGAAATCATTTCCATGAAGATCAGGAGCAAGACAAGGTGGCCCACTCTCACCACAATTATTCAACATAGTTTTGGATGTTTCAGCCACAGCAATCAGAGAAGAAAATGAAATAAAAGTAATCCAAATTGGAAAAGAAGTACAGCTGTCATTGTTTGCAGATGGCATGATATTATACATATAGAATTCTAAAGATGCTACCAGAAAACTACTAGAATTAATCAATGAATTTGGTAAAGTAACAGGATACAAAATTAATGCACAGAAATCTCTGGCATTCTTACACGGTAATGATGAAAAATCTGAGAGTGAAATTAAGAAAACACCCCCATTTACCACTGCAACAAAAAGAATAAAATATCTAGGAAAAAACCTAGCTAAGGAGACAAAGGATGTTTACACAGAAAATTATAAGACACTGTTGAAAGAAATTAAAGATGATACAAATAGATGGAGAAATATACCATGTTCTTGGATTGTAAGAATTAATATTGTGAGAATGACTATACTACCCAAAGCAATCTACATATTCAATGCAATTCCTATCAAACTACCACTGGCCTTTTTCACAGAACTAGAACAAAAAATTTCACAATTTGTATGGAAACACAAAAGACCCCGAATAGCTAAAGCAATCTTGAAAATGAAAAATGGAGCTGGAGGAATAAGGCTCTCTGACTTCAGACTATACTACAAAGCTACAGTAATCAAGACAGTATGGTACTGGCACAAAAACAGAAATATAGATCAATGGAGCAGGATATAAACCCCAGAGATTAACTCATGCACATATGGTCACCTTATCTTTGATAAAGGAGGCAAGAATATACAGTGGAGAAAAGAAAGCCTCTTCAATAAATGGTGCTGCGAAAACTGGACAGGTACATGTAAAAATATGAAATTAGAACACTCTCTAACACAAAAATAAACTCAAAATTGATCAAAGAACTAAATGTAAGTCCAGACACTATCAAACTTTTAGAGGAAAACATAGGCTTAACACTCTATGACATCAATCACAACAAGATCATTTTTGATCCACCTCCTAGAGAAATGGAAATAAAAAGAAAAATAAACAAATGGGACCTAATGAAACTTAAAAGCTTTTGTAGAGCAAAGGAATCCATAAACAAGACAAAAAGACAACCCTCAGAATGGGAGAAAATATTTGCAAATGAAACAACTGACAAAGGATTAATCTCCATAATTTACAAGCAACTCCCACAGCTCAGTAACAAAAAAACAAACAACTTAATCCAAAAATGGGCAGAAGCCCTAAATAGACATTTGTCCAAAGAAGATATACAGATAGCCATCAAACACATGAAAGAATGCTCAACATCATTAATCATTAGAGAAATGCAAATCGGCACTACAATGAGATATCATCTCACACCGGTCAGAATGGCCATCATCAAAATGTCTAGAAACAATAAATGCTGCAGAGGGTGTGGAGAAAAGGGAACACTCTTGCACTGTTGGTTGGAAGGTAAATTAATACAGTCACTATGGAGAACAATATGGAGGTTCCTTAAAAACTACAAATAGAACTACCATATGACCCAGCAATCCCACTACTGGGCATATACCCTGAGAAAACCATCATTCCAAAAAAGTCATGTACCAAAATGTTCATTGCAGCTCTATTTACAATAGCCAGGAGATGGAAGCAACCTAGGTGTCCATCATTGGATGAATGGATAAGGACAATATGGCACAGATATACAATGGATTATTACTCAGTCAAAAAAGAAACGAAATTCAGATATGTGTAGTGAGGTGGATGGACCTAGAGTCTGTCATACAGAGTGAAGTAAGTCAGAAAGAGAAAAACAAATACAGTCTGCTAACATGTATATATGGAATCTAAGGGGAAAAAAAGGTCATGAAGAACCTAGGGGTAAGACGGGAATAAAGACACAGACCTACTAGAGAATGGAATTGAGGATATGAGGAGGGGTAAGGGTAAGTTGTGACAAAGTGAGAGAGTGGCATGGACATATATACACTACCAAATGTAAAATGGATAGCTAGTGGGAAACAGCCGCATAGCACAGGGAGATCAGCTAGGTGGTTTGTGACCACCTACAGGGATTGGATAGGGAGGGTGGGATGGAGGGAGACTCAAAAGGGAAGAGATATGGGAACATATGTATATGTATAGCTGATTCACTTTGTTATAAAGCAGAAACTAACACACCATTGTAAAGCAATTATACTCCCATAAAGATGTTAAAAAAAAATTCTCTTTGTCAGATGGAACTACAAAATTTCAGTAACATATTTTTTTTTTTTTTTTTTTTGCGGTATGCGGGCCTCTCACTGTTGTGGCCTCTCCCGTTGCGGAGCACAGGGTCCGGACGCGCAGGCCTAGCGGCCATGGCTCACGGGCTTAGTAGCTCCGCGGCATGTGGGATCTTCCCGGACCAGGGCACGAACCCGTGTCTCCTGCATCGGCAGGCGGATTCTCAACCACTGCACCACCAGGGAAGCCCCAGAATTATTTTTAATTTTAATTGAATTTGGATAATGGACTCTGGTCAAAGTGACATCCCTTTTTATGTTACCACTTCAGACGTCTCTAAAACATTTTTAAGGTGCAATTTAATGTATCAGTATATTGTTAGCAGATTTAATGTCCTTTGATTTAATCCCTATATTTTTACTAGTATATATAATAAGATGAATTTTATTTTAAACAGGAAACCAGATGTAGATATAGATTCACAGGTCCTATGCCTCACTGGATTAAGGAATTTCTTCAAGAGAGCACGTAACATTTCAACTGCCTACTACCCTAAAAATGTAACAAACAAGCTTCAAATTATTAATCACAACTAAGGCTCTTATTAGACTATATGTACTGTGAATGAATCAATTAAAACAAGAAAAACGTAATTATGCCATACAAAATTCTCAAATAATAGTGATCCCGAATTTTTAAAATAAATATTGTTGAAAGATGTATTTCATTCATTGTAATACCTAATGATAATAGAATGACTTTAAAACTTTAAACATTTTCTCTAACATGATTTCTTACTTTTTTCCAGTTTTATTGACATAGTGCATTGTATAAGTTTAAAGTGTACAACATAATGATTTGATGTATGTATACATTGTCAAATGATTACCACAATACATTTCCTTAACATCCATCATCTCACATAGTTACATATTTTTTCCCTTGTGGTGCAAACTTTCAATATCTACTCTCTTAGTAACTTTCAAATATACAGTACAGTATCATTAATTATTGTCATCATACTTTTGATCTTCTCATTTAAAATATGGCATGAAACTGTCAAAGTAATAACTATCTCTTTCATAAAACTATTTTCTAAGAAAATGATTAATATAAAGTATTTTAGTAGACATGAGACTTTGTCAGTTAACAATCAATCTTGAAGAGTATGAAAATATAATTTTCTATAAATTAATAATTTCTTCCTCTTTATAAAATGTTAAAATATCTTTCAACAAGTATTTTGTTAGAGTGTGTTAATATTTCTATTTTCTAAGAAAACTACAAATGTATAATCTCTCAAAATAGATGTAATTCAAATGATCCCATTTTAACTTGTTCAGTTTGTAAATTTTTATTGCTCATTCACATAAAAGATATAATTTACAACAACAAAAGAAATGGGTTATTTCTACTTGTTATGTACAACAGTATGAAGATAAAAATAAAATCAATAGAAACACACACACATACACATTATGAGAGATAATTGGGCAAAATTGCAGTTTGATACCAAATAAAATTATAATTATGCTAAAGATCAGAAATATTGAAACCTACAGTTCTGCCCCAAGATATCTATTGAGCTAAAAACACACAGCTGGTTGAAAAATATTTTTATATCACCATTAAAACAATAGAGGTCTTATCAATATTTTGTTGAGTTTCTGATCTTGTGTATGGTGAAAAATCCTAAATTTCATCACATATTTCATATCATTTATTATACTAAAACAGTTTATAACAAAATATTCAATATTCTTGTCTTCATCATATGGGATTAATATCTAGGATAATTTTGTGTGGGAGGCTGTGTGTGTATAGGGCATTATTCAGGTTTGCATCAGTTGTGTTTGAAAGGTATATACATCCTTTTCTCTCCATATAAAATTAATTTATTACCTTTCATGCATTCTGACTATTGTCAAGATATTAATAAAGTCTAGACATATGACCTCCAAATACTATTTTTTTAAGTTTTCAATCATTCATGTTATGAAACAGGGACTGTGGAGATAAAGTGTTTTAATAAAACCACAGCATGTTTCATCCAGGCATCCTGCTTTTTATTTGTTTGTTTTTTTTTATAGCTTCTGTTATACATTCTATCCTATATAGACTTCACTTGAGATGCTGTCTTCATTTCAATTCTTTCAAAGGAAACCTTACTACTATAAAAACGAATCATAAACTCAGTCAAAGATATGGTTATAAATAAGAGTGTAAACCTCAAGTCAGAGTTTGTTTTTACAACATGGTAACCCTCCTTTAAACAATCTGACTTTCAAATTTAACTTCATGCCAATGATTATGTACATACAAAAATTCTACAAATTGCATTCAAGGTAAAGTGTTCAAACTACTGTATGCTACACAATGCATTATAATTTACTAAGACATTAATTATTTAAATCTCTAGTTCAATAGAATATAATAGTTTATAGTTTTTTTTTTTTTTTTTTTTTTTTTTTTTTTTTTTTTTTTTTTTTTTTTTTTTTTTTTTTTTTGTGGTACGTGGGCCTCTCACTGCTGTGGCCTCTCCCGTTGTGGTGCACAGGCTCCGGACGCGCAGGCTCAGCGGCCATGGCTCACGGGCCCAGCCGCACCGCGGCATGTAGGATCTTGCCGGACCGGGGCACGAACCCGTGTCCCCTGCATCGGCAGGCGGATTCTCAACCACTGCACCACCAGGGAAGCCCAAATAGTTTATAGTTTTATGAAGAAGAAAATTCCCTCTATGGGCTCTAAGAACCCATATATAGAAAGAGACCTATAAGTTCTAACCTCTTCATATGAGATAGACTTTTCCACTCACTTTGCTAGGCAAATGAATATCTTAAGCCACCTTGCTGGATTTGATATATTAGAAGAAAGTGTCTGGTTCCAAAGTTTGGGGATACATAAGGCTGTACGGATTTTTATAGATGACTAAGAATATGTGTATCAGATATCTACAAGTATTTATAAGCACTGCTTATGAGCTTTTGTAGTGGTAGTTACAGAACAAAATTTTCAGTTTCTTTTCCTAACAGAGCTTTCAATTATATTGAGGAAAAACAGAAGGAAGTTACAGTTCTCTAAAATTATACAGACACACACATGCACACACACACACACACACACCTGTGTATGTGGTGTGTATGCTATATATGCTGCTTAATGTAACATTGCTACTCAAGTATTTAGAATAGTGTTTTATCTAGTTAAGTACTATTTCAACTACCCACAACTCAGATATTTAGCAAAGGTACATAACTGGAACAAAAATAAAAATTCAAAAACAGGAAATGAGCAAAATAAAATACTTCTTTGGACAGCAATAAATTATGTTGGAAAGTCTAAAACTCATGCATTTTGTTTAAAGAAGAGGGTTTCTTTAAAGAGCCTGGTTTTATTCAAGACCATTTTGATAATTTACAAATTTGTTTGCAATTTGTGGAACTTACTTGAATCTTGACTATATAAGACAATTTGTAACAATAGAGGAAATTGAATATTATTCAGGTCTGAGATAATGTTGAACATTATTCTCAATGTTGTGGAGCTTGGTATGTAATATTTTAATCATTATGTATTAGAAATATACTAAAAATTTATGGTTGAAATGATATATTCTGTGATTACCTTAGATTTGCTTTAAAATTGTCCAGCCAGAAAAAAAAAAAAATGGTGGAGGTATGATAGATAGAACAAGAATAGTGATATATTAATAATTATTGAAGCTGGAGGATATGTCCATGAGGATTCACTGTACAGTTTTCTCTAATTTTGTGAATATTGGAAAATTTCTATAATGAAAAGTTAAAAATAGCAAATTTACAGATTAAAAGAAAGAAACACAAGTACTCCATATAGTGCACTAACAGCAATAAAAACTGAAATACAATTGGCTGACATCAGAAAAGACCAGAGATATTATCAGAAGGAAAGGTAAAAACAAAGAAAGTCCAGGAATTTGAGGGCATTTCCATTTGAGGACATTTAATGTAATAGCAGAAAGGTGACATTACAATTTAATTAATTGCTTTAAAATGTTTAGTTTTTTTAATAGGTTACCTGGTAAATTTGAATTTTCACACATTCGTTTTTGTTTGTTAAGATAATTTGTCATTTAAAAGTTACCAATTTGTTTAACTTTAGAGGTAGAAACAGAGTCATATTATTTTTCAGGGAAAATTATTGGTTCTGAGTTAACTAAATGTTCAATAAATCAGCAGTGATTGCACTACCGAGGTAAGTGTGTTTGCGTGCGTGTGAAAGTTTACAAAATCTACTCTTCTTAATTTGCCTCTGTATGTGCTCCAGAGAGAACAGAAAAATTCACAAGGAGGCCAAAGGTCTTTTTCACAGATAAAACAAACATTGATATGTTAGTTCCTTCACTTTATTTGTTATTTTTATTTTTTTGCGGTATGCGGGCCTCTCACTGTTGTGGACTCTCCTGTTGCGGAGCACAGGCTCCGAACGCGCAGGCTCAGTGGCCATGGCTCACGGGCCTAGCCACTATTTGACATGTGGGATCTTCCCGGACCGGGGCACAAACCCATATCCTCTGCATCGGCAGGCGGACTCTCAACCACTTCGTTACCACGGAAGCCCTCCTTCCCTTTTAAAGATCATTTATTTATCAAATTATTTATTGAGGATCTGCCATATGATAGATACTTAAATACATCAATGAAAATCAGAAAACAATCTCTGCTGTCATACAGTTTTTATTATAGTAAGGTGAGAAATACAATAGAGAAAAGAGTAAGTAAAATTTAAACACAGATAGATGATAAGTAGATAATAGGTAGATGATAGATAGATATAGATATAGATATATAGATAGAAACAAATTTAGAAAAGGTGATAAAGGTTATAGAATATATAAAGATGTGGTGGTGAACTGAAAGTGTGAAAGAGGGGTGAATTTTAGTAGGATCATGAGGTATACCTCTTTTAAAAAGTGACATTGGTGCAGAAAAATTGAAAAAGGTGATGATATGAGCCATTTAAATATCAAAGAGTGCGTTCTTAATGGAAGAAATTCCTAATGTAAAGGTCCTGAAGTGGGAATGTGCTCGACTCATTTGAGAAATTTTAAAGAGGCCAGTGTGTGTTTAGAAGAATAAAAGGCAGAGAGACTAGTAGAAGTTATGGTCAGAGAATTAGCCAGGGGTCAGAATGAGTAGGGACTTGTAGGCTATTGCTTTTCCTCTCACCAAGATGGGAAGACACTGGACAGCTCTATGTAAAAAATAATAAATTTATTTGACTTAGATTTTAAGTTACTTCATCTTCTATGTTGACAATGAACAGTAAGTGGTCAAGAGTAAAGGAAGGTAAAACAATTAGGTGCTTATTACAATAATCTAGGTGAAAATTTGATGCCAAATTGGTCAGAAATAAGAGTGAAAGTGGTGATAAAAAGCCAGATTCTGGATATATTTTGAAGGTAAAGCCAAAAAAATGCCTTCATGGATTTGAAATCCTGTATGAGAGTACGAATGGTGTCAAGGTTAACTATGTGTTTATTTAGAAGTACCTTGATGTAATTAAATGGTCAGACATGAGGTTTGATGGTGAGGAATGACAAGAAAAGAAATCTCACAAAGAAGAACTCTTCAAGAAAGAAAAGGGAATTTGCCTTGGTGACGTACTCTCAATTCCAGGGAATGTATTACCATCGTTGGAATATTCAGGAACTGGCATAATCACAAGCACAGTGAGTGTTGAGATATGCATTGGAAAAAAAATGCAATACATGCAAATGTAAATTAAAGAACCTTAGTCATTGTTTACTCTTGGGTCTAAGCAAGCAGTCTCTTTGTGATAACTCTATGAGGGAAAAAAATTCTCTATGGCCAGGGCAAAATTGAACATCTAATGTATAATAGTAGTAATAGTAGGTAGTAAGAACAGGCATGCCACTCTAAAAACTTCTATGATATCACTTCTTTGGTAGAAATGATGCTTTTTCAACATTTATATACTTCTGGAGTTTTTGGAAGAGTGTATTTGGAGAGTCCTTCCAAAATCACTCAACAACTAGAATTCTTTTCTTCCCCTGGTCTGAAAGCACCGTGATCAATTTAAAAGCAACTAATTTGTGATCAAAATTATGAGGTTTTTTTTTTTTTTTTTTTCAGTCTCAAAAGATGTTCACCTAAGCTTCAGCCTCAACAAGTAGGACAAGTAAAATCAAGTTTAGTTCTTTATATTCTAGTAAGACTTTAGAGATTTCATCAGCGTATAAGGAGCGGTTGTGGGTATATATAAGCTGAAATTCGTACAAATTTGAGAATGGGAAGTTCTTGGACATTTATTTCGGGACCACAGATCAGGAGGAACTGCCATTAAACACAGTCAAAACTGTAAAGTTTCACTTTTAAATAGTCAGTATGCATCATATGGAGTATAATGACATATTTTGGGTAAGTATGTAAATTCATATTTAAGAAAGATTTCTAATCAAAATATTTAAAATGAAAAATATCAGAAGTCTTTAAGTGTTCAGCTCTCAGATGACCTGAAAACTCAACTATTCATGGTGAGTCAATATATAGGGCTTCTCCATAGAGGATTATTTTATAAAGATATATGTTGAAATAGTTATAGATAACATTGAAATGTAGAGGGAATTTTCACATTCGATTAAAAAAAACCCTAAAATTCAATAGGTCTATGTTATGCAAAATTTAAAAGGCACAAAGTGGTAATTGTACAGTCATATAGATCTCTGTGCTTTCCATACACACAGTCTGATTTGGTTGTACCTGCCAATACTTTCTCCATGAAGTTACAGTTTGCATTCAGTGAAATATATGCCTCTGCACTGGCTTCAGCTATCGTGAAAGAAGAGTCACCTACAAGATTTGTGTTGTCTCTTTAATACAAACTTGAAGTTTCCTTTTTGTAATAGGTACTGACGTATCTATTACAGACATATGAATGTTTACACAATTTAAAGCTAAGGCAGTAAAGAGCATACAGTGTCTTTGTATGTATGTGTGCATGTATATGTATATATATTTATATATATTGTACTTTAAAAATGATCTTTATGCATCATCATACAATATACAATCTCTGTATACATATATAATGTCTGTTTTTATTTTTAAAGTAACCTCATATTCTTGATACAAATAAATTACCCATACAAATTTACTTTGAGATCTGCTTATACTTTTGCTGTTCACATTAGTTTTGATTACTTAGTCAATTTCCAAATTGCAATATGTTATAGCAATCTTAAATTTTTAAAAAAAATCACAATAATATTGAGAAAATCAGGCAGAAGACACCAAGCTACACATGGGCCACAGTTAAAGAGATATAAGGAAATATAAATTTTCATTCTCAAACATGTTTCTTAAATAATTTAAGTGGAGGAGAGGAATATAAGGTGGAGGAAAGGGAGAGACCAAAATCCCTGAAGCTTCTTCCAGTTACTTTCCAATACTTGAATGACTATGCTAATGCAGTTTTCATGACTAATATGTGTTCTTGGAAAATGTGAATTTTTAAAGTGAAACACTCATACTATGTTTACCCCATGATATTTCAAGCTAATGTGTGACAATATGTAAATCTATATTAGGCATAGCCATAACATCAGGTTCCTTCATTCCTTGAGAATTGGAACACAACATGCTTGATATTGAAACTTTTGGTAATATGTCATATAGATAATTTGAAAAGCTGGAAAAATATATGTGTGCACATATGTGTAAACAAATTAGAAAAATAAAGCCACCCATGGCACCACCAACCAGACTTCATGCAATTCCTCCTTTGACTTTATAGCAGCATGCCTAGTCCACAAAAATTGTCTTTCTTGAGCTGTATTAAGAAGAAATATTAATGTAGGGCTTAAAAGCTTGCTTAAAAGAGTGCTTGGGTTTGAAAACGGATTCTATGATTTACTAGCTGAGTGAACTTGAACAATTTATTTTCAATAGTTCTGAACTTCAGTTACTTATTATGAAAAATTGAGAATATTTTGCTATCTTATAGGGTTGATGCAAATATTAAATTAAATAATATATAAAATAGTATACAATTCAATTCCTGATTCACAGCTAGTGTCCAATAAATGATAGTGATGAAAATATAATACAGTTTCAGAAGGACACTGTGCACAGTATTTATTTCCAAACTTAACTCACAAAGCACCTCACCATGCTGAGCCTTGACAAGATCTTCTCCACTCTGATTCTTTTACCTGTATATTTCAAACACAGTTACATAATGTAATATGTCTTTACAAGATGTCTCTGTTTTTTTTTTTTTTTTTGTCAGCAACTTAAGTATCATGGATGCCTGTTCAATTTCTTCAGTTCAATTGTTGGCCCCTTAGGGGTAGAAGGTAAGTTGTTTATGTATTGTGGATTTATGCACATTATAGAGCCACATAAAACATCACCTCTCCATAAATAGTGTTTTAAAAATTTTGTTGCCAAGTGACTTCAAATAATCAAGAACAAGGACATAGAGACTATTGAGTCAGAATTGCAAAGGATTTCAAGTAAGAGGATGTAAATTTTTCTCAGACATGGAAAAGGAAACTAATAATTAGTTCTTTGATTATCTGGCAAGGATATGGTAACAGACATTGCTTATTTTATTTAATTATTTAACAATAAAATTATATTTTATGACCTGGAAAAGATTATCTAAAGCATTATGTTCTTACCTCAACCAAATAAACATTATTATTTTATCAAACTAATTGAATTTGTAGGGTACAATAAGAGAAATTTATTTTCTGTATGATTCTCTCCATTATCCATGAGAAGTATTGAAAATATGGAGCCAAGAGGACTCTCACATACTGTCGTGAGAGTTTAACTTGGTGCAACTATGTTGGGAAATAGTTTGGCACCATCTAATAACACTGAAGAGATCTATGAAATATGGTCTAGCAATTTCAATTTGCAGAAAGAGATATATACTTAGCAGATATTAATAATAGTGCCAAATTTGAAAACACCAAATATCCAAAAACAAATATATTGTGGTATGTTCATACAAATAATTACTACACTTACAAACAGATATTTGATATGTGAACAGAGCTCACATATCAAATATTGAGAAATAGAAATGAGATGTTAAATATATACCATATGATTCTATTTGTATAAAGTTTAAAATCAGAAAAAAAGTAAATCATATGTTGAGAAACAGATGCTTAATGGTTAAAAGAATAAAGATAAGGATATATTCACCATAAAAAGCAGGTTATAAGTTCCATACGAAGCTACTTTTCTGGTAGAAGGGAGCATAGAGATTATGAAAGAACGCAAACTAGACTTCTCAGTATTTGCAAAGTTTTATTTTATTTTTTAACTTTTTTTTCCTTGCAAGGTATTGACGAGATAAATCAGTAAACTATATAATTTATTATAATGTCAATATATTGTATATTATGTAATAATAAAAATTAAAATAAAGGAAACAAAACTAGTACACACAAAATAGTAAATGAATGTAATATTTTTCAGGACTTTAAAAAAATGTGACAGAAATGTTATTTTACCTATTAATCATCAGTCTTTTTATAATACATTAGCCCTTAACAGAGTATTGGTGTTGAAATGCCTACAAAATTTTGGGGAGGATTAATAGTATCTGCAGGACAAATATAAAAATATTGCAAGTATCTAAATAGTTCTATTAATAACCTGGTACCTAAATGCCTCATAGTCTTTTGGATTCATGAGTAATATCTTAAAAATAAATATTTCTAATTAATGTCTGAAAAAATATTTTTAAGATTAATATTCTATGAAATTTTTTAAACCCTTTGTATACAAAATAAATCAATAAGAATAATCTTTATATTAATTTATAGAAGATGAAAAATATGGGAGAAAACATTTAAACTGTAGTACAGTTAATTTTACAGTCTTAGACTTTCCCAGTAGATGGTTAATAAATCTTCTTTCCCTTCTCATTGACAAGAAAATAGCAGGCAATTCTTAGCATATTTGCCAAAAGTTATGAGAGTTTACAAATCTTGTGAAAATTGATTTGATTTCAATGGCAAGCCTAGTTGCCCTGAAGGGAAAGTGCTTCCACTAGCACACATAGCATTTCTTGGAGCACTGACAAGTATTTCCAGTACTTTTCAAAATATTAAGTCTAGTTTTTTTGTTTATTACTTTTTTGGCATGGAAGTCAAGGTAACAGATTTCAGGCTACTAACCCTGAACTAAGCTCATGCCTAGGATGACTGGGAATGTAAGACTTTTATTACATCCGTCAGTGGCTTGGCTACCTAAATCTAGCCCAAAGTTTTTCCTTTCTTATTTAGATAAGGAACAAACTGTTGGCTTAATACACATAAATATTTATCAGTTTTTCCTTGGTGAATGCCTGCTCTTTTTGTTTGACTAGTAAGATACTTTATCTTACTTTATACAGACAGTTCAAGAAATAACATTTTGCTTCAAAGGGAAGCATGATGGAAAGGAAGCACTTCAATGCGCTACCTACTGGTCACCCTACCAGGGCACAAAGTAGAGGGGGAAAAGAATTGGTGTAAATCTAAAGGGGAAAATTAAAGCTCTCCTACACAGAGTGCATAACTGGATCCAAGATCACAAATAGTTGTCAGTAATCTATCTCTTTCCATCTCTTGGTCTTGCTCTCCTCTGTGTTGCCATAATTTTCAGGGAGATTTTCACTACATGTGATTTCCCACTATTTTTATTCTACTAGATTATCAACCCGTGGAGCCAAGGAGTATCTTTCTCTAATACGCTACAACAAAACTCCCAGAGAGGACTTTGATTAGGCTTAGTTTCTTTGCACATTCCTTATCCAATCACTGTAATTAAGAAAACATAGTGCTATGACATTAATTCTTGTAAAGTGAATTTCAGAGATTTCATGAAGGAAATGGAGTTTCAACAGATTTTACAAAAAAAAAAAGGTAAGATTTTCAGAGCTACATTCTATAGCCAGAGGATTTTACACAAATTCCAGTCTATGCAAGATGAAAAATAAATATCTTGGAAACAAATGTCAGAATATATAAAGAAGTAAATACACAATGATGTTGAAGAATGATATTTGTCAGGTAAAAGCAAAAGAGAATGCAAATATATGGAACTGGGAGACAAAAAAGTATATTAAGAGAAGAATGAGGATCAAGACAACTAGAAAACAATTTTCTAGGTACTTTAGGTGTAGGGTGTTAATGGTAAACTGAATTTGTTCTTTTTTATTTAACATCATTTTTGGAATATAATTGCTTTACAATGTTGTGTTAGTTATTGTTGTATAAAAAAGTGAATCAGCTATATGTATACATATATCTCATATCACATCCCTCTTGCATCTCCCTCCAACACTCCCTATCACACCCATCTAAGTGGTCACAAAGCACTGAGCTGATCTCATGGTGCAATGCAGCTGCTTCCCACTAGCTATCTATTTTACATTTGATAGTGTGTATATATCAATGTTACTCTCTCAATTTGTCCAGGCATACCATTCCCCCTTCCTTGTCCTCAAGTACATTCTCCAAGTCAGTGTCTTTATTCATGTCCTGAACCTAGATTCTTCAGAACCATTTTTAAAATTTTTCTTAGATTCCATATATATATATATATATATATATATATATATATATATATATATATATGTTAGCATATGGTATTTGATTTTCTCTTTCTGACATACTTCACTCTGTATGATGGAATCTAGGTCCATCCACTTTACTACAAATAACTAAATTTCATTTCTTTTTATGGCTGAGTAATATTCCATTGTATATTGGTGGCACATCTTCTTTATCTATTCATCTGTCAATGGACACTTGGATTGTTTCCATGTCTGGGTTATTGTAAATAGTGCAGCAGTGAACATTGTGGTACGTGACTCTTTTTGAATTACGGTTTTCTCAGGGCACATGCCCAGTAGTGGGATTGCTGGGTCATATGGTAGTTCTATTTGTAGTTTTTTAAGGAACCTCCAGACTGTTCTCCATAGTAGCTGTATGAATTTAAATTCCCACAAACAGTCCAAGAAGGTTCCTTTTTCTCCACACCCTCTCCAGCATTTATTGTTTGTAGAACTTTTCATGATGGCCATTCTGACCAGTGTGAGATGATACCTCATCGTAGCTTCAACTTACATTTTTCTAATGATTAGTGATGTTGAGCATTCTTTCACGTGTTTGACGGCAAACTGAATATCTTTTTGGAGAAATGTCTATTTAGGTCTTCTGCCCATTTTTAGATTGGGTTGTTTGTATTTCTGATATTGAGCTGCATGAGCTGCTTATATATTTTGGGGATTAATCCTTTGTCAGTTGCTTCATTTGGAAGTATTTTCTCCCATTCTGAGGGTTGTCTTTTCATCTTGTTTATGGTTTCTTTTGCTATGCAAAAACATTTAAGTTTCATTACATCCTATTTCTTTATTTTTATTTCCATTTCTCTAGGAGGTGGGTCAAAAGGGATCTTGCTGTGATTTATGTCATAGAGCTTTCTGACTAGGTTTTCCTCTAAGAGTTTTATAGTGTCTGGACTTACATTTAGGTCTTTAATCCATTTTGAGTTTATTTTTGTGTATGACATTAGAGAGTGTTCTAATCTTATTATTTTACATGTAACATTCCAGTTTCCAAGTACCACTTATCAAAGAGGCTTTTCCTCCATTGTATATTCTTGCCTCCTTTATCAAAGATAAGGTGTCCACATGTGCATGGGTTTATCTTTGGGCTTTCTATCCTGTTTCATTGATCTGTATTTCTGTTTCTGTGCAAGTACCATACTGTCTTGCTTAGTGTAGCTTTGTAGTATAGTCTGAAGTCAGGGAATTTGATTCCTCCAGCTCCATTTTTCTTTCTCGAGATTGCTTTGGTTATTCGGGGTCTTTTGTGTTTCCATACAAATTGTGAAATTTCTGGTTCTAGATCTGCAGAAAATGCCATTGGTAGTTTGATAAGGATTGCACTGAATCTGTAAATAACTTTGGGTAGTATAGACATCTTCACAGTGTAGATACTTCCAATCCAAGAACAGGGTATATCACTCCATCTATTTGTATCATCTCTAATTTCTTTCATCAGTGTCTTATGCTATTCTGTCTATATATCTTTTGTCTGCTTAGGTAGGTTTATTCCTAGTTATTTTATTCTTTTTGTTACAATGGTAAATGGGACTGTTTTCTTAATTTCTCTTTCAGAATTTTCAACATTATTGTATAGGAATACAAGACATTTTTCTGCATAACTTTTGTATCTTTCTACTTTACCAAATTCATTGATACCTCTAGTAGTTTTATGGTAGCATCTTTAGGTTTCTCTATGTATAGTATCATATCATCTGCAAAGAGTGACACTTTTACTTCCTCTTTCCCGATTTGGATTCCATTTATTTATTTTTCTTCTCTGATTGCTATATCTAAAACTTCCAAAACTATGTTGAATATTAGTAGTGAGAGTGAGCATCCTTGTCTTATTCCTGATTTTAGAGGAAATGTTTTCAGTTTTTCACCACTGACATCGATGTTGGCTGTGGGTTTGTCATATTTGGCCTTTATTATGTTGAGGTAAGTTCCTTCTAGGCCTGCATTCTTGAGAGTTTTTATCATAAATGGGTTTTGAACTTTGTCCAAAGCTTTTTCTTCATTTCTTGAGATTGTTTGGATTTTATCCTTCAGTTTGTTAATATGGTGTATCACATTGACTGATTTGCATATATTGAAGAATCCCTGCATTCCTGGGATAAACCCCACTTGATCATGGTGTATGATCCTTTTAATGTGCTGTTGGATTCTGTTTGCTAGTATTTTGTTGAGGATTTTTGCATCTATGTTCACCAGTGATATTGGCCTGTAGTTTTCTTTGTTTGTGACATCATTTTCTCATTTTGGTATCAGGGTAATGGTGGCCTCCTAGAAATAGTTTGGGAGTGTTCCTCTTTCTGCTATATTTTTGAATACTTTGAGAAGGATAAGTGTTAGCTCTTCTGTAAATGTTTGATAGAATTTGCCTGTGAAGCCAATTCATCCTGGGCTTTGGTCTGTTGGAAGATTTGTAATCACAGTTTCAATTTCAGTGCTTGTGATTGGTCTGTTTATATTTTCTCTTTCTTCCTGGTTTAGTCTCAGAAGGTAGTGCTTTTCTAAGAATTTGTCCATGTCCATTATATTGGCATATAGTTGCTTGAAGTAATCCTTCATGATTCTTTTTATTTCTGAAGTGTCAGTTATTCTCCTTTTTCGTTTCTAATTCTGTTGATTTGAGTCTTCTCCATTTTTTTCTTGAGGAGTCTGGCTAGTGGTTTATCAATTTTGTTTATCTTCTCAAAGAACTACCTTTTAGTTTTATTGATCTTTGCTATTGTTTCCTACATTTCTTTTTCATTTATTTCTAATCTGATCTTTATGATTTCCTTCCTTCTGCAGTATTATTTTTTTCTTTTGTTCTTCTTTCTATATTTGCTTTAGGTGTAAGGTTAAGTTGTTCTAGATTTTCTTGTTTCTTGATGTAGGATTGTATTGCTCTAAACTTCCCTCTTAGAACTCCTTTTGCTGCATCCCATAGGTTTGGGTGGTCATGTTTTCATTGTCATTTGTTTCTAGGTATATTTGATTTCCTCTTTGATTTCTTCAGTGCTCTCTTGCTAATTTGGTACTGAAGTTTTTAGGTTCCATGTGTTTTTTTTATTTTTTACAGTTTTTTTTTCCTGTAATTGATATGTAGTCCCATAGCATTGTGGTCTGAAAAGATACTTGATATCATTTCAGTTTTCTTAAATTTACCAAGGCTTGCTTTGTGACCCAAGATATAATCTTCCCTGGAGAATGTTCCATGAGCACTTGAGAAGAAAATGTGTTCTGTTGTTTTTGGATGGAATGTCCTATAAATAGCAACTAAGTCCATCTTGTATAATGTGTCATTTAAAGCTTGTGTTTCCTTATTTGTTTCCATTTAGGATGGTCTGTCCAGTGGTGAAAGTGGGGTGTTAAATTGCCTGGCTATGATTGTGTTAATGTCAATTTCCCATTTTATGGCAGCTAGCATTTGTCTTATGAATTGAGGTTCTCCTATGTTGGATGTGTAATTATTTACAATTTTTATATCTTCTTTGTGGATTGATCTCTTCATCATTATGTAGTGCCCTTCTTTGTCTCTTGTAATAGTCTTTGTTTTAAAGTCTATTTTGTCCTATATGAGAA
The DNA here is from genome assembly GCF_026419965.1 of Kogia breviceps. NCBI lineage: Eukaryota > Metazoa > Chordata > Mammalia > Artiodactyla > Physeteridae > Kogia > Kogia breviceps. The sequence continues at coordinate 55,189,920 of NC_081330.1, forward strand.
TTGCTACTCCAGCTTTCTTTTATTTATTTATTTACTTTAACAACTTTATTGGAATATAATTGTTTTCCAGTGGTGTGTTAGTTTCTGCTTTATAACAAAGTGGATCAGCTATACATATAAATATATCCCCATATCTCTTCCTTCTTACCTCTCCATCTCTCCCACTGCCCAGCTCTCTTTTGATTTCTATTTGCATGGAATATCTTTTTCCATCCCCTCACTTTCATTCTGTATGTGTCCCTAGGTCTGAAATGGGTCTCTTGTAGACAGCATATATATGTGTCTTTTTGTATCCATTCAGCCAGTGTGTCTTTTTGTTGGAGAATTTAATCCATTTAAATTTAAGATAATTATCGATATGTACCTTCCTATTACCATTTTCTTGATTGCTTTGTGTTTGTTTCCATAGGTTTTTTCTTTCTCTTGTTTTTCTTGCCTAGACAAGTTCCTTTAACATTTGTTGTAAAGCTGGTTTGGTGGTACTGGATTCTTTTAGCTTTTGCTTGTCTGTAAAGCTTTTAATTTCCCCATCAAATCTGAAGAAGTCCTTGCTGGGTAGAGTTATCTTGGTTGTAGGTTTCTCCCTTTCATCACTTTAAATATATCCTGCCACTTGCTTCTGACTTGAAAAGTTTCTACTGAAAGATCAGCTGTTAACCTTAAAGGGATTCCCTTGTATATTATTTGTTGCTTTTCCCTTGCTGCTTTTATTTTGTTTTCTTTGTGTTTAATTTTTGATAGTTTGATTATGTTGTGTCATGGAGTGTTTCTCCTTGGATTTATCCTGTATGGAACTTTCTTTGCTTCCTGGACTTGATTGACTATTTGCTTCCCCATGTTAGGGAAATTTTCAACTATAATCTCTTCAAATATTTTCTCAGATAATTTCTTTTCTCTTTTTCTTCTGGGATCCATATAATTTTAATGTTGGTACATTAAATATTGCCCCAGAAGTCACTGATACTGTCCTCAATTATTTTCATTCTTTTTTCTTTATTCTGCTCTGTGGTAGGTATTTCCACTCTTTTACCTTCCAGGTCACTCATCGATTCTTCTGCCTCAGTTCTTCTGCTCTTGTTTCCTCCTAGAGAATTTTATATTTCATTTATTTTGTTGTTAATCATTGTTTGTTTAGTCTTTAGTTCTTCTAGGTCCTTGTTAAACGTTTCTTGTATTTTCTCCATTCTACTTCCAAGATTTTGTATCAACTTCATTATCATTGTTCTGAATTATTTTTCAGGTAGACTGCCTATTTCATCTTCATTTGCTTGTTCTGGTTTGTTTTTACCTTGTTCCTTCATCTGCTGTGTGTTTCTCTTCTCATTTTGCTTAACTTAGTGGTTTGGGGGTCTCTTTTTCACAGGCTGAAGGTTTGTAGTTCCCATTGTTTTTGCTGTCTTTCCCCAGTGGGTAAGGTTGGTTCAGTGGCTGGTGTAGGCTTCCTGGTGTAAAGGACTGGTGCTTGTGTTCTGGTGGGTGGGGCTGGATGTTGACTTTCTGGTTGGCTGTGCTGCATCTGCTTCTGTGTTTTGGTGTGTCTCTGAACTTAGTGTGATTTTAGGCAGCATCTCTGCTAATGGGTGGGTTCTGTTCCTGTCTTCCTATCTGTTTTGCATGGGGCTTCCATCACTGGAAACTTCTGGCCATTAGGTGGATCTGAGTCTTAATATAGAGATGGAGGTCTTTCACCATTTAATATTACATGGTGTTGGGAGCTCTCTGTGGGTCCAATGTCCTGAAATAGGGTGTCCCATCTCAGAGGCTCAGGCCTGACACCAGGCAGGAGCACCAAAACCCTTCCAGCCACATGACTCAGAAGAAACATGAGAAAAAAAGAAAGAAAATTATAAAAGATATTAAAAATAAATAAAATTAAATTTAAAAATGTACAAATTATTAAAATTTAAAAATCAAAAAAAATAAGAGATCAACCAAATCAATAAACAAATCCATCAATGATAACAAAGGCTAAAAACTACACTAAGGTAAACATAAAAATCAGAAACAAGACAGTTTCAAGACCCCAGTCTACAGTTTCTCCAAAACTACACTGCCTCAATTTGGGGCAATACCTGTCTATGCCATTGATGCAGGGTACCTTAAGTTGACTGTGGAGATTCAGTCCGCTGCTCCTGAGTTTGGATGGAGAAACTTCCCTTTCTCTTCTTTGTTTGTAGATCTCATGGGGTTCAGCGTTGGTTTTGGCCCCACCTCTGCATGTGCATTGCTCTCAGGTTTGTCTTCTGGCCCAGACAGGACATGATTAAAGCAGCAGCTGATTACGGGTCTCAGGCTCACTAATGCCAGGTGGAGGGAAAGGTAAGGTACCTATAATTGGAGTGCAGGGTGAGCCTGCATGGCAGAGGCCATCATAACATTGCAAGAGCCTGAGGCACACTGTGTGTTCTCCCAGGGAAGTTGTCCCTGGATCACAGGACCCCGTCCGTGTGGGCTGCACAGGCTCTTGGGTTGGGTGCGGGTGGGCATGTGGATAGTGACCTGTGCTTGCACATAGGACTCTTGGTGCCTGCAACAGCAGTGTTAGCATTTCATGTCCATCTCTGGCATCCGAGCTGATAGCCATGGCTCACAACTGTCTTTGGAGCTCTTTTAGGCAGTGTTCTGTCTTCTATGGGCAGAAAGGGAAGGAATCTCCTCTCCTTATGCACCCTGAAACAATGGTCTCTTGCCTCTTAAGCAGGTCCAGAGTTTTTCCCGGACTCCTTCCCAGCTACCTGTGGATCACTAGCCCCCTTCAGGCTGTGTTCACGCAGCCAACCCTGTCCTCTCCTAAGGATCTGACCTCAGAAGCCTGTGCCTCAGCTCCCAGCCCACTCTTGCCTTGACAGGTGAGCAGACAAGCCTCTCAGGCTGGTGAGTGCTGGTCAGCACTCATCCTCTGTGAAGGAATCTCTCCGCTTTGCCCTCCACAACTCTGTTGCTGTGCTCTCCTCCATGGCTGCAAAGCTTCCACCTACCCATCCCCCACCTCCACCAGTGAAGGGGCTTCATAGTGTGTGGAAACTTTTCCTCCTTCACAGCTCCATCCCTGAGGTGCAGGTCCCATCCCTATTCTTTTGTATCTGTTTTTTTTTTTTTTTTTCTTTTTTCTTTCGCCCTACCCAGTGTCATGGGGAGTTTCTTGCCTTTTGGGAAGTCTGAGGTCTTCTGACCGCATTCAGTATGTGCTCTATAGGAGTTATTCCACATGTGGATGTATTTTTGATGTATTTGTGGGGAGGAAGTTGATCTCCACCTCTTACACCTCTGCCATCTTGAAGGTTCCCCCCTTAATATGAATTTGTGCTTTACATTTTATTTCTTCATCAGGATAGTAACATTAACTTGGAACATTTCTTGTATAGCTAGTTGTATTTTCCTGAATGTATTTATTCTTAAACCTTTCTCAAGGAACATGTGGATTTTTTTTAACTCTAAAATGAATGAGAAACCCTTAACTTTTAAATACTTCCTTAGGTTACTAATAATGGAGAAAGGATGTACATGTACCTACACTGAGCAAATTGCTAGCTAAAACGGCATTTTACAGCAGGACAATCACAGACTTTATCCAATTTCTTGCCTCAGTATGAAAAGAAACACCACACAACATTTGATCACCTCCCATTTCTTAAGACTGGTTTCCATTTATTTTTTTTAGCATATTGAAAACAGTTTGCTCTTGTGTTCTTGATATATTCAACCTCTGCTATTGCAGCACTATCAAAGTTTGGCACTTTGTATTACTGAAACACATATTTCCCAAGGGTGACTCTAGTGATTTAAACCTCAACATTAGCAAACTGCTGACTAAAAACACAAAATGTCTCCAAATTGTTTTCTTTCCTTACAGGAGTATCTATGCCTAGTTCCCTCAATTCCATGGACAATTTTTCCTTACACTTCTTTCCAATTCTTAAGACTTCCTAAGCACTTATTCACATTTAAATTTGCCAAATCAGTTTAATAACTACATCACATTTTAGAAATCCTTATTAATTCTAAAGGACAGAATAGCAAGGCAGGCATAGACAAATTATCATGTTTTATTTTTGTAGTAAAACAAAATGAGGGAGAGATTAAACAATTCTATGATTAAGGCAAACCAACAATTGTCCATGGTTTCCTTATCTATCTATCTATCTATCTATCTATCTATCTATCTATCATCTATCTATCTATCCAGACCCTACTTATTCTGCAATAATAAATTTAAGATAGTCATAGCTTGTTATCTTTCTAGTTTTAGTCAACTTTATAGTTTTGTTTTCCATTTTTATGAGTCGTATTTGCAGTCAAAATAAACAGAATCATTCTCTATCTCCACTTTGTTTTAAATGAAGAGAGTTTAATTCCTTGATATGAGACTCTACTTTGACAAGAGATTAGCATTTTTTTTTTTTTTGCATATCTATTCATCTGAACATCTCTGTGGCCTTTCACTCAGAAAGGCTGTTCTGCCCAAGACCTCCAGTACTATGTTGAAAAAGAGAGATGAAAGGGGGCATCATTGTTTTGTTCCTGATATTGGAGGAAAAGTTTTCTGCTTTTCACTGTAGAATATGATGTTAGCTGTGGAGTTGTAATACATGACCTTTATTATATTGAGACACGTTCTGTATAACCCAGTTTACTAAGAGTTTTTATCATGAAAGGATATTGAATTTGGCAAGTTCTTTTTCTGCATCTATTGAGACAAATTATTTTTTATCTTTCATTATGTTAGTGTGGCATATAACATGGGTTAATTTTCAGAATTAAAACAACTTTGTACCCCTGCTTTGATGCTTAGAACTCTTGATAACATTTCAAGAATAATTACAAGTTTTAACTTCAAGAATGGCAGAATAAGGAGCTCTGCAATCACTCTCCTCAGCAAAACAAGAATATAAAGAGTACAAATTATTTTTAAACAAATAAACATTCTAAATATCTGTAAATTGACCTAAGGACTTACAGCAAGTGGATAAACATTCATTCAAGAATTCTAAATCTCAGAAAAAACAGCATGAGGCTGTGGCATTTGAGCCATGAGTTGCTTCATTACCTTGCCACCCTCTAAGGAAGTTCTACACTAAAAGTACACAAACAAGAAAATAGGGCTTTCTTCTTCCCCCAGTTCCCAGTCTGGGCCTAAGTTTTCACCCTGGAAGGGACATACTGCTGGCATTTTCCATAACCCCCAACTCTGTGTTGCAGAATCTGTATTCTGGGCAGGTATGTCATAGGAGATTGGTCTCCCTATTCCACCCAGCCCATTCTTATAAGACAGAAGTTCTACCCTGGGAAAGACAATCAAGAATCCTGGGGCTAAATCTACCCTAACTAAAACTTTTTTATAGAGTGGAGTGCCACATCAGGAGGGCCAATCCAAGAAGACAAGGAGATTCCTCTCACAAAGTGCTCAGTTGTACAGTGTGGATGTAACTTCAGATGAAGCAAGTCTCTACCCCAAATTAACTATTGCAGGGGTTCTGCCTGTGTTGAAAAGTAAGGCGTGTGGGCTAATAGCTCAGAAGACCTGCCTGAGGATACTGATTTTATTTGGAATATACAGTGGAGAGCTACACTGCATAGGGCATGGTTGTATATAATAAAGATCTTAGTGGAGAGTGTTTAAGAGGAGGATGATAGCTTTATGGTAGAACAAAAACTAGCAGAGCAAACAGAAGCTTAATGAAAAGAACCAGATGAAAATATAGCTAACAAATCCATCCTTGGATCAGAGTCAGTTATGTGTGTTGGAAAGGCTGTAAACAAGCAGTAAACTGTACCCACTGAAGAGCAGTCAGAACAAAAAGAGATGCAAAATTGAAATTATTCCTCATTTGACACAGAGATGTATTTACATTTGGAGAAAGGCACATGGGCAAATGGAGCTTAAAAACAATCTTAAACAAGAAAAAATTAAAGATATAAAAAACAAGGGGTTTAAGACTAATAAGTTACTTTGACCCAGGGAAAATTTCTAGGATGCCAAATTTCAAAGCAATACCATAGTCATTCCTGCCTGAGTAAGTATCCTCCAAGGAGCTATCAGAAAGAGAAATTAGAAGCTACTAGTCCCTGCCTGAATATGGGGAACCATAATAAACTCTCTGAATTGTGGTAATAACTTTAAAGCTTCACAAGTATCTAAAGGTAAAAGATAAACTCATAATAGCCTAAGCGAGCTTCAGCACAACCTTTGACAAATAAGTGATATAAACTGACTGAGGGATGACACTAGGTAGCCAGGCTAAAAGTTAAAAATGAGGAAAGCATCATTAAGAATATCAGAAACAGACTACTCACTGTTGAGGAAATAAAATTTGCAAAATTTATTCAGCCACATCATCGAGCAAATTAATTTTAAAAAAGAAAATTACAGCACACCCTTTCCTGTATTTTGTAATATCTCATAATATTTGGTTGAAACTTGTCATTTTAGATAATATAAAAATATATATAAGATATTCAAAGATACAAGTAAGTAAGACTCATACACAGGGTAAAATCCAGGAATAGAAAGCACTTAAGGGATACCGATAATACAGTTTAACAGACAAAATATTCAAAGTAACTATTATAAATATATTCAACAACCTAAAGAAAAACAATGCTAAAAATACTGATAAAATGTATGATGACAATATTTCATCAATTAGAAACTATCAAAAAATATAGAATTTATATAAAAGAACTAAATTGAAATACTGGAGATGAAAAGTAAAATAAATAAACCTTTAAAACAGTAGATTTGAGCTCAAGAGTAGATTTGAGCTAGCAGAAACAACAATCAATAAACCAGAAGATAGATCAGTAGAGATCATGTAATCTGAAGGACAGGAAGAAAGAAGAGTAAGGAAAAATGAATGTCAGAAAAATATGTGACACAATTAAACATACAGATATAAGTATATAGGATGTACCAGAGGGCATGAAGAGAAAGAAGTAGATAGAAAAGATATTTAAAGAAATAATGGTTTACAACTTTCCCAAATTTTGATGCAAAACACTTAATTTAGACAACAAAGATGATCAAAAATTCCAAATATGATAAACACAAAGAGATCCACACCCAGACACTATAGTAAAAATTTTGAAAGACCAAAAGAGAAAATCTTCAAAACAGAAAAAGAAAAATAAACTATCAGCTACAAGGTAAGAAAAACATCTGATTTCTCTTCAGAAATAACAGAATCCAAAGGGCTGTGGGATAACATATTCAATGTACTGAAAGTGAAAAAAAGAAAAGAAAAGAAAAGAATGTCAATCAACAAAGAATCTTATATCAAACAAAACTATATTCCAAAATTGAAGACAGAATGAAGCTAATCTCTAATAAGCAAAAACTGAAAGAATTAATTCCTAACTAAAAGTATTGGTAATCATGTAATTAATTATAAAAACAGTAGAATTGCATATTTTCTCTTTTAACCGATTTAAAAAGCAACTGCATGTCTTATGTTTAAGTCTTTAAGCTATTTTGAGTTTAAATTGAAATCGTATCAAGTACTTTTTCTGAGCACAATGTTGTAAGATTAGATATCAATTACAGTAAAAAATCTGTAAAAAATGAAAACAAACAGAGGCTAAAAAATACACTACAAACTAGCCAAGAGATCACTGAAGAAATTAAAGAAGAAATCAAAAAATACCTAGAAACAAATGACAATGAAAACACGATGACCCAAAACCTATGGGATGCAGCCAAAGCAGTTCTAGGAGGGAAGTTTATAGTAATACAATTCTACCTCAAGAAACAGGAAACATCTCAAATAAACAACCTAACCTTGCACCTAAAGCAAATAGAGAAAGAAGAACAAACAAACAAACAAAAAAACCCCAAAGTTTGCAGAAGGAAAGAAATCATAAAGATCAGATCAGAAATAAATGAAAAAGTAATGAAGGAAATAATAGCAAAGATCAATAAAACCAAAAGCTGGTTCTTTGAGAAGATGAACAAAATTGATAGATTATCCAGATTCAACACGAAAAAAAGGGAGAAGATTCAAATCAATAGAATTAGAAATAAAAAAGAAGTAACAACTGACATTGCAAAAATACAAAGGATAATGAGAGATTACTACAAGCAACTATATGCCAATAAAATGGACAACCTGGAAGAAATGGACAAATTCTTAGAAAAGCACAACCTTCAGAGACTGAACCAGGAAGAAATAGAAACTATAAACAGATCAATACAAGCACTGAAATTGATACTGTGATTAAAGATCTTCCAACAAACAAAATCACAGGACCAGATGGCTTCACAGGCGAATTCTAACAAACATTCAGTGAAGAGCTAACAACTATTCTTCTCAACCTCTTCCAAAATAGAGCAGAGAGAGCAGCACTCCCAAACTCATTCTACGAGGCCAATATCACCCTGGTACCAAAACAAGACAAAGATGTCACAAAGAAAGAAAACTACAGGTCAATATCACTGATGAACATAGATGCAAAAGTCCTCAACAAAATACTAGCAAACAGAATCCAAGAGCACATTAAAAGGATCATACAACATGATCAGTGGGTTTACTCCATGAATATAAGGATTCTTCAATATATGTAAATAAATCAATGTGATAAAACATAGTAACAAAATGAAGGAAAAAATCATATGATTATCTCAATAGATGCAGAGAAAGCTTTTGACAAAATTCAACACTTATTTATGTTAAAAACCCTCCAGAAAGTAGGCCTAGAGGGAACTTACCTCAAAGTAATAAAAGCCATATATGACTAACCCACAGCCAATATCGTTCACAATGGTGAAAAACTGAAAACATTTCCTCTAAGATCAGGAAGAAGACAAGGTTCTCCACTTTCACCACTATTATTCAACATAGTTTTGGAAGTTTTAGCCACAACAATCAGAGTAAATTAGAATTAAAAGGAATCAAAATAGGAAAAGAAGAAATAAAGCTGTCCTTGTTTGTAGATGACATGATACTAAGCTTAGAGAATCCTAAAGATGCTACCAGAAAAGTACTAGAGCTAATCAATGAATTTGGTTAAGTAGCAGTATACAAAATTAATGCACAGAAATCTCTTGCATTCCTGTACACTTATGATGAAAAATCTGAAAGCACAATTAAGGAAACACTCCCATTTACCATTGCAACAAAAAGAACAAAATACCTAGGAATAAACCTACCTAACAGGACAAAAGACCTGTATGCAGTTAACTTTAAGACACTGATGAAAGTAATTGAAGATGATACAAACAGATGGAGAGATATACCATGTTCTTGGATTGTAAGAATTAATATTGTGAGAATGACTATACTACCCAAAGCAATCTACTGATTCAATGCAATCCCTATTAAACTACCAATGGCATTTTTCACAGAACTAGTATAAAAAATTTCACAATTTGTATGGAAACACAAAACACCCCAAATAGCCAAAGCAATCTTGAGAAAGAAAAACAGAGCTGGAGGAATCAATCTCCTGGACTTCAGACTATACTAAAAAGCTACAGTAATCAAGATAACATGGTACTGGCACAAAAACAGAAATATAGATCAATGGAACAGGATAGAAAGCCCGGAGTTAAACTCATGCACATTTGGCCACCTTATCTTTGATAAAGATGGCAAGAATATACAATGGAGAAAAAACAGCCTCTTCAATAAGTGAGGCAGGGAAAACTGGACAGCTACATGTTAAAGAATGAGATTAGAACACTCCCTAACACCACACAACAAAGTAAACTCAAAATTGATTAAAGACCTAAATGCAAGGCCAGACATTCCCAAACTCTTAGAGGAAAACATAGGAAGAACACTCTGTGACATAAACCACAGCGAGATCGTTTTTGATCCACCTCCTAGAGTCATGGAAATAAAAACAAAAATTAAAAAATGGGACCTAATGAAACTTAAAAGCTTTTGCAAAGGAAAAAAAAACTACAAACAGAATGAAAAGACAACCCTTAGAGTGGGAGAAACTATTTGCAAATGATTTAATGGACAAAGGATTAATCTCCAAAATATATAAACAGCTCATGCAGCTCAATATTAAAAAATACAAACACCCCAATCCAAAAATGGGCAGAAGATCTAAACAGACATTTCTCCAAAGAAAACATACAGATGACCTAGAAGTACTTGAAAAGCTGCTCAACATCACTAATTATTAGAGGAATGCAAATCAAAACTACAATGAGGTATCACCTCACACCAATTAGAATGTCCATCATCAGAAAATCTACAAACAACAAATGCTGGAGAGGGCATGGAGGAAAGGGAATACTCTTGCTCTTTTGGTGGAAATGTAAATTGATACAGCCACTATGGAGAACAGTATGGAGGTTCCTTTAAACCTAAAAATGGAATTACCATATTATAGAGCAATCCCCAAACTGGGCATATACCCAGGGGCAACCATAATTCAAAAAGGCACATGCACCCCAAAGTTCATTTCTGCACTATTTACATTAGCCAGGTCATGGAAGCAACCTGAATGCTCATCAACAGAAGATTAGGTAAAGATGTGGTACATATACACAATGGAATATTACTCAGCCATAAAAAGGAATGAAATTGGGTCATTTGTAGAGACCTGGATGAATCTAGAGGCTGTCATACTGAGTGAAGTAAGTCAGAAAGAGATGAACAAATATTGTATATTGATGCATATATGTTGAACCTAGAAAAATGGTACAGATGAACCAGTTTTCAGGGCAGAAATAGAGACCCAGATGTAGAGAACAAATGTATGGAAACCAAGGGGGAAAGCAGTGGGGGGTGCTGGGGGTGTGTGATGAATTGGGATATTAGGATTGACATGTATACACTGTTGTGTATAAAATGGATGACTAATAAGAACCTGCTGCGTAAAAAAATAAATTAAATTAAATTCAAAAGAGAAAAAAAAAAGTCATGAGAGACTGAGGAGTGAGACAAAAATGTAGACCAGCTGCTAACAACAAACAGGTTTAGATATACATGATGAATCAAAACACAAATCTCAATTTGGGCACAGAAGGTTTGTTAAGATTTTCAGTAAGCCAAATCAATGCTTTAAATGGCAGATAATACTCTGTATTATGCTGAGCATATTTACTAAAACAAGACTTGTTTTCTCATTCATTTTGAGAGTCTCTAATACAAATAATTATGGTTTAGATGAATAAAATACTCAAGGTCACAGAAAATAGAAGCTTCCACATCACAGATAAAATAATAGCTGATTTTCAAGCTGCATATCTAGAAGACTTTTTGTTCTAAAACAGTTGTGAAATTTAGCCTAATTCCTCCGTTCTTATACCTAGGTAACATTTTTATAAATACCACCACTCACTGCCTCTCCTCCAACACTTTGGAAATTTAGACAGTTTTTATCTCACAAAGACTCACTGAAATATGGATATAAATTTGTACTTTTATTATTTTTGTTTCCTCCTGAGGAAAGGAAAAACTCAGTATTAATTTAACTGAAAAGAACTGATTGAGAAATAATAAAACTGTTTCCTGTTATTGAATATTTATTGAGGACAGGTGGAAGGATTTTAAAAAAGACCTTCCTTACTGTGACTTTTCTGATTTCCATGAGAAGCAAGTTTGCAAAAGAGTGTTTTAAAAACGAAACAATAGGTGGTGCAAGATATACAGACATATTTTAAACTCCATTGGATTTTTTTTCTTATTTCTTAAATTCATAAAACATTGAAAACACTACCCAATAAACTTTTCTATCAGGAACTCTGGGCCATAGCACTAACTCATTTATTCTTATATGAAAGATCTATTAAGCTGATACTATGCACCAGACACTGTCTTAATGCTGGGTAGGAAAAGGATAATACAATAATACACATGATCCTGGCCATATGGATATTATATTCCAGTGGTAAAAGATGGAGAATAAATGCAGGAGCAAAATATATAGTTTAATAATATCCCATTTACCATTGCAAGAAATAGAATAAAATACTTAGCAATAGATTTACCTAAGGAGACAAAAGAACTGTATGCAGAAAACAATAAGACACTGAGGAAATAAATTAAAGAGGATACAAACAGTTGGAGAGATATACCATGTTCTTGGATTGGAAGAATCAACATTGTGAAAATGACTCTACTACCCAAAGCAATCTACAGATTCAATGAAATCCCTATCAAACTAACAAATGCACTTTTCACAGACCTAGAATAAAAAATTCCAAAATATGTATGGAAACACAAAAGACCCCAAATAGCCAAAGCAATCTTGAGAAAGAAAAATGCAGTTGGAGGAATCAGGTTCCCTGACTTCTGATTATACTACAAAGTTACAGTAATCAAGATAGCATGGTACTGTCACAAAACAGAAATATAGATAAATGGAACAGGATAGAAAGCCCAGAGATAAGCCCATGCACAAATGGTAACCTCATTTTTGATATGGGAGGCAAGAATATACAATGGAGAAAAGACTCTTCAATAAGTGGTGATGGGAAAACTGTACAGCTACATGTAAAAGAATGAAATTAGAAAACTCCCTAACACCACACACAAAAATAAACTCAAAATGGATTAAAGACCTAAATGTAAGACCAGACTCTATAAAACTCTTAGAGGAAAACATAGGAAGAACACTCTATGACATAAATCACAGCAATATTCATTCTGAGCCACCTCCTACAGAAATGAGAAAAAAAAAAAACAAAAGTAAACAAATAGGACCTAATGAAACTTAAAAGCTTTTACACAGAAAAGGAAACCATAAACAAGAGGAAAAGACAACCCTCCAAATGGGAAAAAAATATTTGCAAATGAAACAATTGACAAAGGATTAATCTCCAAAATTTACAAGCAGCTCATGTAGCTCCATATCAAAAAACAAACAACCCAATCCAGAAATTGGCAGAAGACCTAAATAGACATTTCTCCAAAGAAGATATACAGATAGCCAACAAACACATGAAAGAATTCACAAATCACTAATCAATCACTAGAGAAATGCAAATCAAAACTACAATGAGGTATCACCTCAAATCAGTCAGAATGGCCATCATCAAAATATCTACAAACAATAAATGCTGGAGAGGGTGTGGAGAAAAGAGAACCCTCTTGCAGTGTTGGTGTGAATGTAAATTGATACAACCATTATGGAGAACCGTATGGAGGTTCCTTAAAAAACTAAAAATAGAACTACCATATGACCCAGCAATCCCACTACTGGTCATATATCCTGAGAAAACCATAATTCAAAAAGAGTCCTGTACCACAATGTTCATTGTAGCTCTATTTACAATAGCTAGGATATGGAAGCAAACTAAGTGTCCATTGACAGATGAATGGATAAAGGAGTTGTGGCACATATATACAGTGGAATATTACTCTGCCACAAAAGGAAATGAAATTGAGTTATTTGTAGTGAGGTGGGTGGACCTTGAGTCTGTCATACAGAATGAAGTAAGTCAGAAAGATAAAAACAAATACCGTATGCTAACACATATATATGGAATCAAAAAAAAAAAAAAGTTATGAAGAACGTAGGGCCAGGACAGGAATAAAGATGTAGATGTACAGAATGTACTTGAGGATATGGGGTGGGGGAAGGGTAAGCTGGGACGAAGTGAGGGAGTGGCATATATACACTACCAAAGGTAAAATAGATAGCTAGTGGGAAGCAGCCACATAGCACAGGCAGACCAGCTCAGTGCTTTGCGACCACCTAGAGGGGTGGGATAGGGAGAGTGGGAGGGAGATGCGAGAGGGAGGAGATATGGAGATATATGTGTATGTATAGCTGATTCACTTTGTTATAAACAGAAACTAACACACTATTGTAAAGCAATTATACTCCATTAAAGAGTATTTTTAAATACTTTAAATGTTTAAATAAATAAATAAATAAAAATGAAACAAGGTAATCTATTGAGTCTCATATTCTAAGAGAACAAATCATGAGTGAAATGCCTGCCTTGCTTACTATTACTGATGATAAACTTGATTATATTGCTATAGAGGTAAGTCCTATTTCTCAAGGAGCTTCAAAGTGTGAGAAAATTGACAAACCTAATTAAGAGAATAGTAACAAAAAAACCAAATTCAATATATCATCTAGTTCTTTAGTTTTTCAAGTTGAAGATGATGATATACTAGAGGCCTTGCAAGGAGTATAGGGTCAGAGGCAATCTCTCAGGTATATTCAACCCTTTCAGCTTGTGGTTTAATTACATGCATATAGTTATATCACTTATTGTGAAATAACCCTCATAAACAAGGAAAGAAAGACTAACAATTATTATGGATCCAAATAGTTAAGCAAATCATAAATATATATTCTTAAATCCTCAAAATACCCTGCTTGATATATTACCATTATGGTCATTTTCTCATACAGCATATGAAATCATAGATGTTTGAAGATATTGAATACCTTGTAGAAAATCACACGTCTAAGATGTTGCAGAGCTAGAGTTAAAATTGCAGTATCTCTGAGTTTAAAGTCCATGTCTTTGACTCTATAATATGCTGCCATCTTCTCTCACAGGCAAGAGTTTTGTCATAAATACATGTTGTTTTCTTTGTGGTGGGAGAAGCACTTACCAGTTTGTTGTATTGTGTAAAAGGAGTCAAAAGGGAGTGGTATTATAGAAGATGAGTTAAATAGTACTTTTATTCAGAAAAATGTGTATTGACTTATTTTGGTGGAAAAAAAAAACTCAAGCAGAATGTCAAAATAGTAAGAGGTTTTAAAGTTTATTCTCTATTTTATTCTGGCATCTTTATTCCTCCCAGTTTCCCTTTTCCTGTCAGTACTAAGCAACCCCCCTCAGGGTCTACTTCCACCACGTAGAAAATGTCATGCTCCCTTGGGGTTTTCCTTGCTATAAATTATTTCTATACTAACTCTTATCTTCCACAGGAGCAGTTTGACAATGTTTTTCAAGGTTACAACTGCCTTATATAGGTAAATACTTATGAAAAAAAAATGTAAGTCAAAGACATTTTATATGAAACATGTAAAAAACCTCATACTCCACACAATGAAAATTGGGTAAACCCCTACAAAAGACTCATGCATATATGTTTATAGTTACATTACTCATACTAACAAAACACTGGAAACTATCTAAATGCCCATTAAATGGTGCCTGGATTAAAAAAAAAATGGTGTAGCCATGACTACTACACAATAAAAATGAACAAATATTGATACATATAATAACGAATGAATTTAAAAACGTTATGTTCAAAGAAGTCAGTTACAAAGCAATATCTTTTCTAGAATTGATACAAATGATTTATATTGATAGAAATCATATTAGTGGCTAACTGGTTTGGGCGTAGTAGAAAGAGATATATCAAGTGTCAAAATTCACACTAGTATATATTTAAAATATTTGTAACTCATTTTATGTAAATTATTGCCTCAATAAAGTTGAATTTTTAAAATATACATTGAAAATTGAACTTCATGAAAATTAAACAAAAACAATTATTGCTACAAAGGATACCATCAAGAAAATAAAAATACAACTCATGAAATGGCAGAAATATTTGCAAATTGTATGTCTGATAAGGGACTTATATTCATAATATATAAATAATGGTTGGAACTCAATAATAGAAAGGCAAATAACCCAATTAAAAGATGATCAAAGTCTCTGAGTAGACAATTCTCCAAAGAAGACATAGAAATGACCAATAAAAAAATAAACATATTCTACATTAGCCATCACGGAAATGCAAATCAAAACCACAATGAAATAACACTTCACATTCACTGGGATGGTGAAAATTAAAAAGACAGTCTATAACAAATGTTGACAAGGAAGTGAATATGTTGGAACCCTCATACACTTCTGGTCAGAGTATAATATGGTGCAATTGATTTAAGAGAAAGTTTGACATTTTCTCAAAAGTTAAATATAGAGAAATTCTAAATTCTATGCAGAAATTCTATGTATACAATGAAGAGAATTAAAACATGTTAAAATAGAATCTTATACACAAATATTCATAGCCATGTTTTTCATACTAGCCACAGTCACAACAACTCAAATGTCCATTGACTGATGAATGAATAAACAAAATGTGGTGTATGCATACAAAAGGGTAATAATTCAGCCATAAAAAGAAATCGAGTACTGATACATGGTACAATGTGGATGAACCTCCAAACTATTTTGTTAAGTGAAAGAAGCCAGTCACAAAGGATCAAATATTTTATGATTCCAGAATAAGCAAATCTTATATAGAGAGAAATAGTAGATTAGTAGTTTCCTTAAGCTAAGGGAATTGGGGGAATGGGCATTGACTGCTAATGGATATGCTTTTTGAGGGAAAGAGGTAATGAAAATGTTCTAAAGTGATTGTTTTTATGGTTGCAATACTTTGTGATGTACTAAAACCCATCGAAGTATCCACTTATCCACTTAAAATGGATGAGTTGTATTGTATGCGAACTGTATCATAATAAAGTTGTTAAAAAAGTACATTGAAGAAAATGCCTAAAATTTGAATAGACACTTTTGAAGAGATATGTTCAAGGACATTAGGGACATGAGCATGTACTCAATATTATTAATAGTAGAGAAACTGTAATTTAAACCACTATGGGAATGTAACATAATATTTCACAAACCATTTGAATAATTTTTAAAAAATTTGACAATACCAAATATCAACATGAATATATGTAGTAAATGGTACCCTCATATACAGCTGGGAGTGGGTAGTAATGCTATAACCAATTTGGAAAAAAAGAACCTTTGACATTTTCTTATAAATTTGATATTAGCATACCGTATGATCCAGGAATTTAACCCTTTAGTATTTAATAAAAAGAAATAAAAATATGTCCACAAAAACACTTGTCGCTTGAACAAAAATTATAATAGCAGATGTAAAAAAAAATCCACAACTGAAACGATCTATATGTCTATCAACAGGACATTTATGAAACATAAATGAAACATTTATGGTATATTCAAACAATGTAATACTACTCAACAAAAAAGTAAAAGGATAATTACCAGTCCACGTTCCATTTATATGAAGTTTTAGAAAAAGCAAAGCTAATTTATAGAGATGGAAATCACATCAGTGCTTGTTTATAGTGGAAGTACAGAGATTGACTGTACAGAGCCATGAAGGAAGGTTTTGGGGTGATAAAAATGTTCTGAATCTTGATTACTATATAGTTACACAGGTGTACACATTTGTCAAAACTTATCAACCCACATGCTTAAAATATAAGTTCATACAAAAAAAGTATTTAACTTAATAAAGATGATTTTTAAAATATCTGGAAGGCCCTGACACATAACTGTTTTTCAACTAGTGTTACTTTCTAACACTAACCAAAGAATAGCTTGATTGGTTTGAATTTTATTCAACATATATTGTTTGATGTGAGAAATAATTTACTAGTTAATAGATATTTGGAATCACTTCAAATCTTTTCATTATGGTCACTTCCTACTTTATGCAGACAAAGATAGTTGAATGTATTCATTTTTCATCAACCTGCACTGAGGAGGAAATAATGACCTTATATTATGATGTGAAGGTGAAATACATCTCGAATTTAAGAGCAGCCTCTGGATAACTGCTTCAAAAAATCTCCTTTGTAGGGGACAAACATAATTTTTTAGAAGTAGATTTAGATCTTTAAAAGACTCTAAACAATGGGAATTTATCTTGGGGATTATATGATGACTGTAGTGAGATTGTATTTACTTTTACCATTTTAAACATGTGAGAAAAGACTAAGCCTTAACCACAATCTTATTATATATATTCAAAAATAAATTTGGAAGCACAACATTTGAAAACAGAGAAAAATATATGAAATCAAGACTAATATGAAATTTTCTTGTATGCATGGTCACCAAAGCAATGAAATTTTACGTTTTAAGTCATTGAATATTCTAGTGAACGTTATTGCACTGTGAAAGCTCAGTAAAGTAGGCAAAAAGATCATAATTTTAAAATATTTATTAGGTGCATGGTGTATGCAGAAGGAAGCACTGCCAAATATTCAATACTCACAAATGTACCAAAATTATACATCAATTCATGCACTCATGCAATGAATATTTAAAGAAGATTTCTATGCTACCAGACTCCATGGTCAAGACTACAATTATAAAGGTGAATTAAACAGGCATGGTGTCCGAACCCAAGAGTTTTCAAGCCAGCATTTATCTTAAATTCAAATCCATTTCAATGATAAATTGATAAGGCCCTTTTTATTCTGTTCTATTTGTTTTCATTGTGATTTCATTCAAATCCCATTTCCTTTTTCACCACCCAACTAGTCAATATACCACCCATTAAAAATAAAGGAATATAGTGAATAAAGCAATAAAATTATTTGAAGAACTAAAGTTTCATTGGATTGCTTCTGTCTCTTCTCTCCCTACTCATGATTCTTCTTTAATTCCTTTCTGTTCAGTGTCAGTTTTCATAAATCCTTGGAAAACAACTTAAATTACTCTATGAAATCTAGGAAAGCCTTCCATATTACCTTTAGCTAGAATTGATTCACTAGAGTTCAGGTCCAAAGAAAGCCTTGGGTACCAAAATTTTGGTAGAAGAGATTTTGAATTTTAAAATGAATTCAAGAAATCTTACTCTCAACAAGTGGGTGGCTTGGAGACTAACATAATACATGCTCTAGTATTTTTTTTAATTTATTAAAAATAACATATTATTAATAAAATAAAAATTAGTGCATCTGCTTTTAAAAACCAATGAAAACAATCTAGGTGCTACTGCCAGGGATATGAAATGTGATCTGCACAGTTTCCAGTTAACCAGAAGTATGCAATGTCAAAATAGCTTTTCAAGTCAAACAAGTTTCTTTCAACCTATGAGTTGAGATTTATTAATAGGTCATTATGTCAATTCAGTTGGACTTAATAAGCATTTAAAAATATAAAATATACATAGACTAGGATAGAAACATCAAAATATACCCAATAATGGATATTTAAATATTGCTTCATGAAACTGTTGTTTATGTTACATATAGGTATATGAGCGTGCTGTGTTGCAAGTTGAGTTTGAACAAGTAAAATAACTTTGTATCTTAAGTGTAAAAAGAAAAATTATGGAAAGAAGGCAACTACACTTTTTATCATACCATTGTGAAGATTTACTATATATATATATACACACATTATGTATATAAATGCATATAATATATATGAAATATAGGTAGAATATATGTTTATAATTATATAAAATTTCAACTTTGTTTCATTTCTTGGTTCTAATGAAAGAAATCCTTAGTATGGATTGATAAAATCTGGTAATAATCACAATCCCTATCTCATCAAATCACTACAATCTCCACTCTATAGTATCAGGCAAGAACTGTTTACTGGTAGTAAAATTGGTTGTCAAGGTATTTTCCTCTTCTCTATGCCTGAGGCCAAACTCTAGAGTGATGCTAAAAAGCAGCAAACAAGTCTAAATAGCCCATGACATGTATTATCAAGGCCTGAATAACTGGAGAGGTGGCTGCTTTTGAAAAACAATTATATGTATTCATTTATGACAATATGTTATTTAGTTTCAAAGTAGAAGTTGCTGTGGATTTAAAGCTGGTGGTCACTTGACTTTCTTTTTATTGCTGTAATTTATTATGAAATAAACGATTAGTGCTAAAGAGGTATGGAGAAAATAAAAATGATAACATGAAATGTTACTGTTTCCCAGAGCAATAAAGACAACATAAATGCATTAACATCTTGAGCAGAGATGAGGCAGGAAGTAGATGGGTCCCCTGCCAGGATAAGCAATTGAAGTTCATTTCCTGTGGACAGAAACTCCAAACTATCAATAGCAGAACAATCGAGAGAGGAGCCTTGGCCCTGCCCAGATAAAATATGAGACCACATATTTCTCATTCTCAAAGTCAAGGAGATCTTCCCGACTAGAAAGCTCCTTAGAGGTCAAAAGGAGAGTGATGGCAAGCTACCCATAGGTTTCTTTGCTAGAATCCATCTTGGCTGAGATGCATGCACACACATGGGCAGATACTGAGATAAACCAAATACAGACTCAGAACCAGGAAAATCAAAATTATTGGTCAAAGGAATTCCAGAAGAAATGCCCCATATAAATGATTTAAACTACCAAACTGTGCAACTCTCATTTTGAGTCCACCCATGTGTCTATCCAAATGTACTGTACTCTTTTCCTCCTAATAAACACTTTACTTGTTTCACTACTTTCCATCTGTTTAGGAATTCATTTCTGCAAAACCGAAGAGCTAGGGCCTTGTCACTGACCACTGGTCTAGTGTCTAGGATTTGGTGCTCTCACTGCCACGACCTGACCTCAGTCTCTGTCTGGAAACTGAAACCCTGCTTCAAGCCGCTGCAGGCCGAGGCCACCCAAGATCAGATACAATGTACTTTTCATGGTTGTCCATTTAATCTAATTATGACAGAGGAAGACAAATAACCTAGGTAATTTAAGTAAATAATAGAGACCATTTCTGTTTTCAAATGATGATAAGGTTATAAGTTGACAATGTATCTAAAAAAATATACCTTATGAATATTCTGTTTAAATATTCTGTATACAGTGTTGGTACTTATTAAATTTAAAAGTTACTATTCAGCACATATTTAGTTATTTTTTGAACCTTTCTTCTCCATGTTTAGTGTTCCCTTCTGAGGTACATAGTCCCTTTATGCTGCTCCTCAACAGGTCAAATCCCTCAACTATGGAACTTTCTGAGCCTATGCTGCCAGCCCTCCATGCAGTAATAGCTCCATTTTCCAGACATTTGATTCATTATTCTTGTATGTAACAACCCAGGCTCTCATTCAACTTGGAAAAATAAAGATCATATATAAATTAACACACAACAAGTTGATAAAGAACAGTCTTATTTCAATGTTTCAGTTCTTACTGATAACATTGGTTTTTAACAGGGCTATTTACTGCTTTAAGTAAATGAAACAACCACCATAAAAATGTCATGGTCAATGTAGTTGTAAGATTTATTTGGTCAGAAAGACATTCTAGCATCCCGCAAAATTTATGGCATAGTCTGTCCCTCCAACAGATAAGGCTGATTCCTATTATATTTTTCTGCTCTCATTATGCAAATCATGGTCTTGTTTAATTATTAATATGACTCTATGACCTGGAACCAGGTTACATTCTCAAGGACACCCTTAGCTATGAAATGTAATTAAGTGTTTGATACTTAGAGCTCTTTTACATTATAAAAATAGTTGAAGTAATGGAGAGTCAAATTGGTGTCATAACCAACAAATATCCACATTATAATTCAGCTTTAGAAATAAATGAGAACTTTATAGAGGTTTTGAATAGCTCAAACAATACTAAAAATAAAAGTTATTTGTAACAATGTTTATAAATAAATGTATATCATGAAAAATACAATTTTGTTCATGTTTTCATTTGTAAATTAAAATTTGGAAGACAACCATGCCTTATGGTCAGATTTTCTCTTGGTGGCCCCTCAAAAACAGATTTCTGGTCAAAGTCAGCCCTAAAGATATGTAAGGACTGGAATATATCCTATTGTTTGATTTCTACACCCTTCCCATCCCACAATCTGCTACACTCTATTTTATACAAGCAAAATCATGTAAAATAAATTTCAAGAGCTAATAAATAGGTAGATATAAAACATATAGAAATAAATTTTCATCAGTTTAGTGACAGAAGAGAGTGATTTATGGGCTGATTAACATGTATAAGCCTCTGATCATTCTTAACACTAACTCTTCCCTCTGAGTTAGTTCCATCTCTAGGTATTGGGTAGGATATATTTTCTTAAACTGTCATGCCTGAAGCAATTTTATTGATTCCTCAAATTCTTGGAAAATAGGTGTGTAGATCTCAGATCCCCAAAACTTAAGCTTTCAATTTACTATCTATTACAGTTAGCCTAATAAAAAATAGAGTAAGATCTATAAAGTAGCAGTAACCTTCCACTTGTAAAACCCCAATAAAAAGTTAATTGAAGTATAAATCACATTGAATTTTTATACTTTTGTAACCAGGGTGTCTTTCTTCATTAGCACACAATGTAAATGCAGCCATATTTTTTTTCTTTCTCTAATTAATCACTTAAGAACTCACCCACACATACTAACAGAAAGTCCAATGACTCCTTTCTGAGGTTTTATTCCCTTAAAATTGCCCAAAGTTATCTAATTCTTATGGGTTCCAGGATGGTCAAATCCTACCTCCAAAAGAGAAAGATATTAGATTCCCAGCATTGTAACATTGTAGGAGAAGAAATGATTTCCAATTTCTGTTGCTTTTATTAAAGTAACAACAGGGTTGTTGTTAAAAAATATGTAATTTATGATCTAATGTGTCATCACACACAGATATGGAGACATGTTTGCTAGCTGAGATGTATGCATAGGTCAAATAATTTGATTGTGTTGGTTACAAACTTTACAACTTAGCCTCATATAACCTGCAAAGATTCCCAAATTAGGATAACATGACGGTGGTTGGGTCTGATGAAGCTATTGGCTTTAAACATACACTATTCAGGAATCAGCTTTTCCTGAAAAACAGTGTTCTAGTATGGAGCCTGGGTAACCAGGTCAAATTTTCCTTTTCATGTTTTGTTTACATTTAGGATCTTTAATGTCTTTTCTATCAGCCAATCTGGATTTGGAGCACCTCAACCCAACAGAAATATTCTATAATATTGATCTTCAAAAAAGAAGGTATCTGAATATCTATTTATTTCCTCCTGGTCAGTTGATTTACTCTATGCAAATTTACTTATGACTAGTATGTAAGAAGTTGGAAGATTCTTTAAAAGTGTGTGTGTAGGGAGAAGGAGTATGTATTCATTATACCTGGAAAGAATATGCATTGAACAAAACTGTTCTTATTTATTTATTATTCATTCATCATTCATTGATATAAGATGTTGAAGGAGAAAATGTTTTTTCTCAATTTAAAAGTATTACTTAAGGGCTTCCCTGGTGGTGAAGTGGTTGAGAATCCGCCTGCCAATGCAGGGGACACGGGTTCGTGCCCCGGTCCGGGAAGATCCCACATACCGCGGAGCGGTTGGGCCCGTGAGCCGTGGCCGCTGAGCCTGTGCGTCCGGAGCCTGCACTCCGCAATGGGAGAGGCCACAACAGTGAGAGGCCCGCGTACCACAAAAAAAAAAAAAAAAAAAAAGTATTACTTAATAGTTATGCTATGATATTATCCATCAAAGCTAATATATTTTAACTAGCATGTCCTAAAGTAAATTCCAATGAACTTGGAAAGTTAATAAATATTATCTGAGAAATGGCTTTGTTTCTTATGTATTTGGGAAATGCTTGGTTAAATAGGCATAAACACGTTTCTTTAATGGACTACTTAATAAGAACTTTTATATTCTAATGTGCATTGTAAAAGTGCAAGAGTAGCATAAATAACCTGAACCAGGAAACATTTTATTCAGAGAATTTCACTGGATAACTAATTCCTGAATATACTTTGGTGGACTTTATATAAACCGCCTGCACCAACTGAAAATTTAGTATCAATTATCTCATTAGAATAGATAAACTTTTAGAGGCAAAACGCTAGAAAACATGATAAAAACGTATAAGAATGTTAGTTTGGTGGACCAATACTCTGCCTCTTCCCACCTTCTCCCCAGCCCCACAGCAAACCTAATATGTGTTGTTTAAAAGATAGGTTTTGATGTACTTATGGGCTCCAAAAAAATAAAGATCTCCAATGTATAAAAGAAACATAGGGGGAACAAAAAGTACAAGCTGAAACCTCAGTATGAAGAGTGAGTATATACAAAAATAAGTTTATCATCCACACTCTTTTAAGGAGACAAGACCTCTGGCCTCATGAAGGTGGACAAGCTGAGCTTGAGATTTTCAGTTTAGGGCTGGGAACTTGGAAGGGTGGCGGGATAGTCCGTGGTCTGGACCCAACAGAAGCTAAACCCTATTCTCTCTAGAGAAAAGCACCATCTTTTCCTTTGATTAAGTATTATTAATCAAAAATTTAAAAACAAGCAAGTCATTATGAGTGAGAGTCAAACAACAAAGAAGAGATTTAGAGATATCAAAGATTACAGACTGTGGCAAATATAAAATATAAATAAATATTCATGAAACTTTAAAATAAATTCTGTAACAAATAAGTGAGCAATAAGACATTATGTAAATAGAAAAGGCATGTTTGAAAAAAGAAACAAGGGTAAACTTACAAAAATATAAAATTAAATTTAAAAAAATCACAGGCTGGGTTAAGCTAGTTATTAGTCATATAAACAAACAAACAAATAAAACAAACAAACAAAAAAAAAACTAAAGACTTTCAATAACATGGATGGACCTTGAGGGCATTATGCTAAATGAAATAAGTCAGCTAGAGAAAGACAAATACTGTGGGATTTCACTTATATTTGGAATCTAAAAACAAAACAAAAGAAAAAAACTCATAGAAGAAGAGATCATATTTGTGGTTACCAGAGGTAGAGATTAGGAGATGGGGGGATTGAAGGAAAGTGGTTAAAAGTCACAAACTTCTAGTTATAAGATAAATAAGTACTAGAGATATAACATACAAAACGATGACTGTAGTTAACACTGCTATATAATATCTATGAAAGTTGTTAAGTGAGTAAATCCTGAGTGCACTCATCACAAGGATTTTTTTTGCTTTTTTGTTATTGTATCTATATAAGATGATGTATACTAATTCAATTTATTACAGTAATCATTTCACAATATATGTAAGTCAAACCATTATACTGTACCACTTAAACTTATACAGTGATGCAAGTCAATTATATCTCAATAAAACTAGAAAAGTATAAAGAAAATTAAGGGCCTGAATGATTCCTGAAGAAATTAACCCAAATGCAACATTGAGAGACAAATAGATGTGAAATATAAAAATTTAAGAAATGTGAATGATAGGATGGGAAGGAATACTGTTGGTATAAAGTCCCAGAAGAAAAGAGATAGATTGATGAGATGCAATATTCATCTAGAAATTGCCTAAGACTTTTGTTGAACTGATTCAAACATAAATTCACAGATAGGGAAACACAATGTATACTAAGATGGTAAAGGATATTAATTATGTAACTAGACATATTGTAATGAAACTGCAAAATATTAAGGAAAAAAGATTATAAAAGTTGTCAAACACTGAGGATTGAAGCTTAGAAAGCAATAATAATTACACTGACAACAGACACTCCACCAAATAATGTCAATCAGAAGACACTGTTAAAAAGTGTAGAGAGAAAATAAATATAAGATTAAAATTGTGTCCTCAACAAAAATATTATTCACGAATAAGGACTAAATAAATAAATTTTCAAACAAATTTAAAACTGATTTTAGGACTTCCCTGGCTGTCCAGTGGTTAAGACTTCACGCTTCCAGTGCAGAGGACACAGGTTCAATCCCTGGTCGAGGGAACAAAGATCCCACATGCCTCATGGCATACCCAAGAAAATATGAAAATAAAAAAAATGATTTTATCTCCAATTGACCTGCTGTAAAATATTTTCAAATGGTTGTATTGTAAGAAGAAGGAAAACTCACCTAAAAAAAATCTTTGAAAAAAGATAGTGATAAAAAAAAGGACTTTCAGAGAATTTTAAGAAAATTTTTCAGTATAAAAGAATAAAAATAAGGTTTTATTTTTATTAGAAAAAATTTTAAAAAATTAAAAAAATAATCATATTTAAATATAACTATGAGGCTGAAATAATTAGATTTAAATATACCTATAAGCTATATCAAATAGGAATATACATCAAACATTATGGATGAAATATGAAGATTGAAAAGGAATTTGTTAAATTTTTATATAAATAAAATTTATATATTTATAAAACATATCCAATATTATATAACCAAAAGAAAGTGGAGGCAATTACTTTAATATCAGAAATATTAGAATTTCTGAGAAAACACTGTTAGTGAGAGGTAATGTCACTTTATGTAGCAGGCAGAATAATGGACCCCAAAGATGTTCACATCCTAATCCCTAGAGCACATGAACATGTTAAATGACATTGTAAAGGGGACTTTACACATGTAATTAAGATAGGGAGATTATTCTGGATTACCCAGGTTGACTCAGTATAGTCACATGAGTTCTTAAAAGTATAGAAACTTCTTGGGTTGGAACTAGAAGAGGAATGTGACAGAAAAGAAGGCATAAAAGGAGTTCAGAGAAATTTGAAGTATAGGAAGATCTCAAACCATCATTGCTGATTTTGAAGATGAAGAGGGAGTGTCAGGGAATGTGGATGGCCTCTACATGCTGAGAATAACCCCTGATAGATAACAAGGGAACAGGGATGTCAGTCCTACCACTGCAATAATAGCACAGAAAAGGAGAAGAAAAAATAAAGCTATATGAGTAATGGTGCTAAGTCTCACTAGAATTAATTTAGTATAAATCAGAAGGAGATTCTGAAAAATTAGAGACATATGTTAAGCCTTAGGGCAAACCTTAAGAAAATAACATAAAAGTATCCTGAAATCATTAAAGGATTTAAAATGTTACAATATTAAATACTATTTAATACAAAAGAAAGAAGTAATGGAGTAAAAGAGAAAAAAAAAAAAAAAACTCGAGACATACTGAAAAACCAAAAAATGATAGATGTAAACCCAACTATATCAATAATAACATTAAATGTGAATGAATATAAAATACAATATAAGGACAAAGATTGTCAGACCTGATTTAAAAAACAAACAAACAAGATTTAACTGAATGTTTTCTAAAGGACACTCACTTTAGATTCAAAGTTACAAATAACTTGAGAGTAAAATGATAGAAAATATATATCATATAAGAAGACACCAAAAAGAGCTGAACTGAATATATTTATATCAGGCAAAATAGACTTTAAATTTAAAAAAATACTACAACAGATAAAGAGGGACCATTATTAATAATGAAATGTTCAATTCATTAGGAAGATCTCTTTAACGTCCTCAGTATTTTGTTTTTTGGTTTTTAAAAAAATTTTTTTTGCAGTACGTGGGCCTCTCACTGCTGTGGCTTCTCCCATTGCGGAGCACAGGCTCCAGACGTGCAGGCTCAGTAGCCACGGCTCATGGGCCTAGCCTCTTCGTGGCATTTGGGACCTTCCTGGACTGGGGCATGAACCCGTGTCCCTTGCATCGGCAGGCAGACTCTCAACCACTGCACCACCAGGGAAGCCCTCTTCCTCAGTTTTAAATATCATTGTCTTGGTTATCAGAGGGTGTTAGATTTTTGCTTTTATTATGATATATGATTTGGAAAACTGATTAGAAAATAAGATCTATTTTAAGTTCTCATATTTCTGCCTTTTTTCCTTCTTGCCCCAACATTCCTCCATTTAGCATTTCTTGCCTGTCTGTAGAACTTTCTTTAGTCATCTTTAAGAGTATGTCTGCCAGCAACACATTTTTTAGTTTCCCTTCATCTGAGAATATTTTATTCCCCCATTATTTCCCATAGGATAATTTCATTGAGTATAGAATTCATAATTGACAATTATTTCAGCATCGGAAAAATATTGTGTTTTTCACCCCCCCTGCACTAGAACCTTTGCAGCAGAGGGGAATGCTGAAGCAAGAGGGACTCGTGCACATACAGCAGTTCCATGTGCTGCCTTGTAGGCGTCTGCAGCTCTGCTCAGATGCAGCCCATGTTTGAATGTTTTCCCTGTTTTCTCTGATGCCCCAGATCCAGTGCCATGCTGTGGTGAGGAATGAATGGGGCCAGAGTGTTTGCTCAGGTTGGGCTGTGGTGCAAAACGAGGTGGTCACAGTAAACCCAGCAGCCCCTAGAGTGGACCTCTCTCTACTCTGCCTTGGGGACAAGACTGCTTTGTTTCTCACAGCTGATCACTGTCCCAAGCCTCCACAGCTCCTGATCTATTTTGGAACTGCTTAGCAAAGGAGGCAGGACCTGTGTGTATTTTCTCTATGTGTGGCAGGGTGTGAGCTGTGATGGAGTGGCTGTGGTCAGAAAATGGGCTGCTTCTAGGGTGTTGCTGGAATATGTACCAACAACTGTTGCCACTGCCCCACCTGGGCCCTGCCCCAGGACTAGTTGCTTCTATGTCTCATGGACAATTCTTTTCCTAGTCCTGGTATCTCCAAATCCTGTGCTGAGCTGTGGTGTGTAGTAAGTGCAGCTGGAGTGTTCACTCCGCTAGGGCTGGGGCCTGAGGTGTAGCAGGTAGAGTAAATCCAACAGCTGCAAGGGCAGACCTCTCTTTGCCTGGCCTCATGGTAAAGCCAGTGTGTGCACAGAGTTCATTAGCAGAGTCCAAGCTTCTCCAGCCTTTCTATCTGATTCAGTGGTCCTCCAACCAGCCAGGACCCCAGGACTGGGCCAACCCATCTGTGTATCAATCTTCTAACTCCACAGGATTTGTGCCCACTCATGCAATTTTCATTTTCCTCTGAGTCCCCTCCCAGGGGTCCAGATCTCAATCTGATAACTTTTCTCCCCTTCCTACAATATTACATGTGTATCTTTCTTACTGCCTTGGTGGTACAGGAATCCTTCTGTCATTTCCAGTTAGTTTTCAGGAAGAATTGTTCCACATGTAGATGTATTTTTGATGTGTTCACAGGAAAGGTGAGTTCCATGTCTTCTTACTCTGCCATCTTGATCTCCCTCATTAGCCTAATGTTTTCATTAGCATCTATAAGTTCCATGAGGGGAAGCTGAAACCACAAATTTGATAAGCCTTCCTGAATCATTTTTTATTAATAATATGGGATTTTTTAAGGCTAGCCATTATATTTCTTTGTATGCAATTTTTAACTTCATCTTTCCATAGATACCAATAAAACAGCTATTTATGGTGAGAACTGTCAAAAACTTACCAATTTAGAAGCTTTTCCAATTTAAAGAATCCATTGTCTGGCCATTGACTAGTAGAAGCATAATAGCAATTCTAACCATAAGCTTCTTTATGGATTAACCATGGATGCAAAAGGCACTTCCAAGAGAGTACAGCCCTCATAAGCTTAAGAGAGGTAACTTCCAGAGTTAGAATATGAAGTGCTCTGTTTTTTTTGGTTTTGTTTTCTTTTATGGTTTTTGTTTGTTATTGAAATTTAGTACATGTACATAATTATGTTAGATTCAGGTGTACTAAATAGTGATTTGACATTTGCATAAATTATGACTAATCACCACACTAAGTCTAGTAACCATCTGTCCCCATGCAAAGTTACTACAATATTGACCATATTCCTTATGTTATGTATCACATACTTATGGCTTATTTATTTTCTAATTGGAGGTTTGTGCCTCTTAATCCCTTTCACGTTTTAAATCCCCCATCTCCTCTCCCTTTTTTAACCATTCATTTTTAGTACTTGTCTATGAATCTGTTTTTGGTGCTCTTTTTTTGTTTGTTTGTTCTGTTTGTTAGATTCCACATATAAGTGAGATCATATGATATTTTTATTTCTCTGTTGGAAGTTTCACTTAGCATAATACCTTCCATTCATGTTTTCAAAAATAACATATTTCCATATTTTTGTGGCTGAATAATATTCCATTATATTATCCATCTACATTATCCATTCATCTATTCTAGTGATGGACACTTAGGTTGCTTCCATATCTTCATTATTGTAAACAACACTGCAATGAGTATTGGGGTGCATGTATCATTTTGAATTAGTGTTTATGTTTTCTTCAAGTATATCCTAAAAACTGAAATTGCTAGATCATATGGCAGTTCTATTTTTGATTTTTGTGAAGAAAACCTGTTCTGTTTCAATAGCAGCTGCATCAATATACAACCTCATCAATAGTGCAGGAGCATTCCCCTTTCTTCCTCATCATCACTAGCACTAGTTATTTGTTGTCTTTTTGATTACACCCATTCTAACATGTGTAGGAGATATTTCATTGTGATTTTAAATTGTATCCCCCTCCTCCAATGATTAGTGATGTTGAGCATACATTTCACCTGTCTTTTGTACATCTGTATATCTTCTTTGGAAAAATGTTTATTCAGTTCATCTTCCCATTTTTTATTTGAGTTGTTTGTCTTTTTGATGTTGACTTGTATGAGTCCTTTGTACATTTTAGATATTACTCATTAATCAGCTCTATTGTTTGCTAATATATTCTTCCATTCAACATCCTGTCTTTTCATTTTGTTAATAGTTTCTTTTCCTGTGCCAAGGTTAGATGTAGTTAAATTTGTTTATTTTTGCCTTTGTTTTCCTTGCCTGAAGACACATATCCAAAAAACAATATTGCTAGGAACAATGTCAAAGAGTGTACTCCCTGTTTTCTTCCAGAAATTTTATAATTTCAAGTCTTACATTTTGTCTTTAATCAATATTGATTTTACTTTTGTATATGATGTGAGGAAAGTTGTCCAGTTAGATTTTTTTGCATGTAGCTGTCTAGTGTTCCCAACACCATTTATTGAAAAAACTATCGTTTTTTCATTGTAGAGTCTTCTTCCTTTATCATAGATTAATTGACCATGTAAGTGTAGGTCAATTTCTGGGCTCTCTATTCTGTTCCATTGACATATGTGTCTGTTTATCAATTTTGTTTATTTTTACAAAAAATACAAGTCTAGCTTCACTGATCTTTTCCATTGTCTTTTTGTCTCCTTTTCATTCATTACTGCTCTGATTTTTATAATTTCTTTGTATTAACTTTGAATTTTGTTTGATCTTCCTTTTCTAGTACTTTTGGGTGTAAGGTTAGATTCCTCTATGGAGATTTTTCTTGTTTCCTGAAGTAGGCTTGTATTGCTATAAAATTCCCTCTTAGAACAGCTTTTGCTGTATCCCATAGATTTTGGATTGCTGTGTTTTTGTTTTCATTTGTCTCCAGGTGTCTTTAATTTCCTTTTTTAAAAATTATTTTTCAGGGCTTCCCTGGTGGTGCAGTGGTTGAGAATCCGCCTGCCGATGCAGGAGACGCGGGTTTGTGCCCCGGTTTGGGGAGATCCCACATGCCGCGGAGTGGCTGGGCCCGTGAGCTATGGCCACTGAGCCTGCATGTCCGGAGCCTGTGCTCCGCAACGGGAGAGGCCACAACAGTAAGAGGCCTGCGTACCACAGAAAAAAAAAATTATTAAAAATTATTTTTCAATGATATATAGGTTGTTTAGTAGTGTGTTGTTAGACTCTCTGAGTTTATGGGTTTTTTTCAGTTTTCTTTCTTGTAGTTTATTTCTAGTCTCATACACCTGTGGTTGGAAAAGATTCTTAGTATGATTTCAGTCTTCTTAAATTTATTGAAACTTTTTCATGACCTGACATGTGATCTATCCTTGAGAACATTCCATGTGCACTTGAAAAGACTCAGTATTCTTTTCTTTTTTTTTTTTTTGCATAAAATGTTCTCTCTCTCTCTCTCTCTCTCTCTCTCTATATATATATATATATATATATATATATATAAATTCCTTCTGCTCTAATGTGTCATTTAAGCCACTGTTTTTTCATTGATTTCTGCCTGGATGATCTCTTCCATTTATGTAAGTGAGGTGGTAAAGTCCCCTACCATTATTGTATTGCTGTCAATTTTTCCTTTTACATTTGTTAATAATTGTTATATGTATTTCCATGTTCCAATTTTGTTTGCTTGTATATTTACAATTGTTATATATTTTGGATGGGTCAATGCCTTTATCATTGTGTAGTGTCCTTCTTTATCATTTGTTTCAGTCTTTTTTTGAATGTCTATTTTCACTGATATAAATAATGTTACACCAAATTTCTTTTTGTTTTAATTTTTATAGTATACCATTTTCAACCTTGCTCTTTCAGTCTGTTGTGTATCTTTAGATCTGAAGTGACTCTCTTTTAGGATATATATATATATATATATATATATATATATATATAATCTTTCATTTTTATCCATTTAGCCACTATGATTTTTTTTACATCTTTACTGGAGCATAATTGCTTTACAATGATCTGTTACTTTTGGCTGTATAATAAAGTGAATCAGCTAGATGTATACATATATCCCCATATCCCCTCCCTCTTGAGTCCCCCTCTCACCCTCCCTATCCCACCCATCTAGGTGGTCAAAAAGCACCAAGCTGATCACACTGTGCTCTGCAGCTGCTTCCCACTAGATATCCATTTTACATTTGGTAGTGTATATATGTCAATACTACTCTTCACTTCATCCCAGATACGCTTCACCATCCTCGGGTCCTTAAGGCCACTCTCTATGTCTGCATCTTTATTCCTGTCCTGCACCTAGGTTCATCAGAAACTTTTTCTATTTCATATATATGTTTTAGCATACAGTATTTGTTTTTCTCTTTTGACTTACTTCACTCTGTATGACAAACTTTAGGTCCATCCACCTCACTATAAATAACTCAATTTTCTTCCTTTTTATAGTTGAGTAATATTCCATTGTATATATGTGACATATCTTCTTTATCCATTCATCTGTCAACGGACACTTAGGTTGCTTCCATGTCCTGGCTATTGTAAATAGTGTTGCAATTAACATTTCAATACATTTTTATTTTTGAATTATGATCAGTAGTGGAATTTCTGGGTCATATGGTAGTTCTATTGTTAGCTTTTTAAGGAACCTCCATAGTGGCTGTATCAATTTACATTCCCACCAACAGTTCAAGAGGTTTCCCCATTTCTCCACACCCTCTCCATCATTTACTGTTTGTAGATATTTTAATGATCAACATTCTGATACCTCACTGTGGTTCTGATTTGCATTTTTCTAATGATAAGTGATGTTGACCATCCTTTCACTTTCATGTGTTTGTTGGCAATCTGTAGGTATTCTTTGGAGAAATGTCTGTTTAGGTCTTCTGCCTATTTTTGGATTGTGTTGTTTCATTTTTTGTTATTGACCTGCATGAGATGCTTGTATATTTTGGAGATTAATCCTTTGTCAGTTGCTCTCTTTGCAAATATTTTCCCTCATTCTGATGGTTGTCTTTTCATCTTGTTTATGGTTTCCTTTGCTGTGCAAAAGCTTTTAAGTTTCATTAGGTCCAATTTGTTTATATTTGTTTTTATTTCCATTTCTCTAGGAGGTGGGTCAAAAAGGATCTTGCTGTGATTTATATCATAGAGGGTTCTGCCTATGTTTTCCTCTAAGAGTTTTATAGTGTCTGGCCTTACATTTAGGTCTTTAATCCATTTTGAGTTTATTTCTATGTATGGTGTTAGGAAACATTCTAATTTCATTCTTTTACATGTAGCTATACAGTATTCCCAGAACCACTTATTGAAGAGTCTTTCCTTCATCATATATTCTTGCCTCCTTTTTCAAAGATATGGTGACCATATGTGTGTGGGAATATCTCTGGGCATTCTCTCCTTTCTATTAATCTATATTTCTGTTTCTGTGCCAGTCCCATACTGTCTTGATTACTCTAGCTTTGTAGTATAGTCTGAAATCAGGAAGCCTGATCCTTCCAGCTCCGTTTCTCCTTCTCAAGATTGCTTTGGCTATTACTGGTCTTTTGTGTTTCCATACAAATTGTAAATTTTTTTGTTCTAGTTCTGTGAAAACTGCCATTGGTAGTTTGATTGCATTGAATCTGTAGATTGCCCTGGGTTGTATAGTCATATTTCACAATGTTGATTTTTCCAATCCAAGATATATCTCTCCATCTGTTTGTATCATCTTTAATTTCTTTCAGCAATGTCTTATTGTTTTCTGCATACAGGTCTTTTGTAGGTAGGTTTCTTTCTTAAGTAAGTTTACGCCTAGGTATTTTATTCTTTTTGTTGCAATGGTAATTGGGAGTGTTTCATTAATTTATCTTTCAGATTATTCACCATTAGTGTGTAGTAATGTAAGAGATTTCTGTGCATTAACTTTATATCCTACTACTTTAACAAATTCATTGCAGAGCTCTAGCAGTTTTCTGGTAGCATCCTTAGAATGCTCTATGTATGATATTATGTCATCTGCAAACTGTGACAGTTTTACTTCTTTTCAGATTTGGATTCCTTTTATTTCTTTTTCTTCCCTGATTGTCATGGCTAAAACTTCCAAAACTATGCTGAATTATAGTGTTGAGACTGGGCATCCTTGTCTTGCTCCTGATCTTAGAGGAAATTGTTTCAGTATTCACCATTGTGAACAATGTCATCAGTGGTTTGTCATATATGGCCTTCATTATGCTGCTGTAGGTTCCCTCTCTATGGTCACATTCTGGAGAATTTTTATCATCAGTTGGTGTTGAATTTTGTTGAAAGCTTTATCTGCATCTATTGAGATTATCATATATTATTTATCCATCATTGTGAATATGGTGTATCACATTGATTGTTTTTTTGTATGTTGAAGAACACTTACATTCCTGGGATAAATCCCACTTGATCATGGTGTATGATCCTTTTAATGTGCTGTTGGATTCTGTTTGTTAGTATTTTGTTAAGGATTTTTGCATCTATTTTCATCAGTTATATTGGTATCTAGTTTTCTTTTTTTGTGAACCTCTTTGTCTGGTTTTGGTATCAGGGTGATGGAGGCGTCAAATAATGAGTTTGGGGGGTGTTCCTCCCTCTGCTATATTTTGGAAGAGTTTGAGAAGGATAGGTGTTAGCTCTTCTCTAAATGTTTGATAAAATTTTCAGGTCCTAGGCTTTTTCTGGTTGGAAGGTTTTTAATCACTGTTTCTAATTTCAGTGCTTCTGATTGTTCTGTTTAGATTTTCTATTTCTTCCTGTTTCACCCTTGGAAGTTTGTACTTTTCTAAGAATTTGTGCATTTCTTTGAGGTTCACCATTTTATTGGCATATAGTTGCTTGTAGTAGTCTCTTATGATCTTTTGTATTTCTGCAGTGTCTGTTGTTACTTCTCCTTTTTCATTTCTAATTATGTTGATATGAGTCTTCTTCCTTTTTTTCTTGTTGAGTCTGGCTAATGGTTTATCAATTTTCTTTATCTGCTCAAAGAACCAGCTTTTCGTTTTTTTGATCCTTGCTATTTTTTCCTTCATTTTTTTTCATGTATTTCTGATCTGATCTTTATGATTTCTTTCCTTCTGATATTATTGGGGATTTTTTTGTTATTTTTCTCTAGTTGCTTTATGTGTAAGGTTAGGTTGTCTATTTGAGATTTTTCCTGTTTCTTGAGCTAAGATAGTATTGCTATAAGCTTCCCTCTTTGAACTGCTTTTGCTGAATTCCATATGTTTGGGTTGTCTTGTTTTCATTGTTATTTGTTTCTGCATTTTTTTTTTATTTCTTTTTTGATTTCTTCAGTGATCTCTTGGCTATCTAGTATTGTTTAGCCTCCATGTGTTTGTATTTTTTTACAGTTTTTTCCTGTAATTGATATCTAGTCTCATAGTTTTGTGGTCAGAAAAGATACTTGATAAAATTTCAATTTTCCTAAATTTACTGGGGCTTGATTTGTGACCCAAGATATGATCTATCCTGGAGAATGTTCCATGAGCACTTGAGAAGAAAGTGTATTCTGTTGTTTTTGTAGGGACTGTCCTATAAAAATCAATTAATTCTATATGGTCTAATGTGTCATTTAAAGTTAGTCTTTCCTTATTGAATTTCTTTTTGGATGATCTGTCCATTTGTGAAAGTGGAGTGTTAATGTCCCCTACTATTGTGTTACTGTTGATTTCCTCTTTTATGGCTGTTAGCATTTTCCTTATGTATTGAGGTGATCCTATGTAGGGTGCATAAATACTTACAATTGTTATATCTTCTTGGATTGATACCTTGATCATTATGTAGTGCGCTTCCTTGTCTCTAGTAATATTCTTTATTTTAAAGTCTATTTTTTGTGATATGAGTATTGCTGCTACTCTAGCTTTCTTTTGATTTCAATTTGCATGGGATATATTTTTCCATCCCCTCATTTTCACTCTGTATGTGTCCCTAGATCTGAAGTAGGTCTCTTGTAGACAGCATATATATGGGTCTTGTTTTTGTATCCATTATGCCAGTCTGTATCTTTTGGTTGAAGCATTTAATCCATTTACGTTTAAGGTAATTATCAATATGTATGTTCCTATTACCATTTTCTTAATTGTTTTGGGTTTGTTATTGTAGGTCTTTTCCTTCTCCATGTTTCCTGACTAGAAAAGTTCCTTTAGCATTTGTTGTAAAGCTGGTTTGGTGGTGTTGAATTCTCTTAACTTTTGCTTGTCTGCCAAGGTTTTAATTTCTCTGTTGAATCTGACTGAGATCCTTGCTGGGTAGCATAATCTTGGTTGTAGGTTTTTCCCTGCCATCACTTTAAATATGTCCTACCATTCCCCTCTGGCTTACAGAATTTCTGCTGAAAGATCAGCTGTTAACCTTATGGGAAACATTTGTGTGTTATTTGTTGCTTTTCCCTTATTTCTTTTAATTTTTTTTCTTTGTATTTAATTTTTGATAGTTTGATTAATATAGGTTTTGTTGTGTTTCTCCTTGGATTTAACCTCTTTGGGACTCTCTGTTCTTCCTGAACTTGACTATTTCCTTTCCCATGTTAGGGAAGTTTTCGACTATAATCTCTTCAAACGTTTTTCTCAGACCATTTCTTTTTCTCTTCTTCCTCTTGGACCCTTATAATTCATATGTTGGTGCATATAATGTTGTCCCTGAAGTCTCTGAGGCTGTCTTCAATTATTTTCTTTCTTTCTTTTTTTTTTTTTCTGCTCTGTGCCTTTTATTTCCACTGTGATATTTTCCAGTTCACTTATCCATTCTTCTGCCAGCCACTATGTCTTGTTTG
This sequence comes from Kogia breviceps, assembly GCF_026419965.1. NCBI lineage: Eukaryota > Metazoa > Chordata > Mammalia > Artiodactyla > Physeteridae > Kogia > Kogia breviceps. Next base: position 55,226,591 of record NC_081330.1, read on the forward strand.
GAGCATGTAGTCCATTTACATTTAAATTAATTATTGATAGATAGGTACTTATTGCCATTTTGTTAATTGTTTTTTGATTGTTTTGTAGTACTTTTTTTGTTTCTTCTTATTTTGAAGACTTCCCTTGTGATCTGATGTCTAGCTTTAGTGCTATGTTTGATTCTTTTCTTTTTTTGTATGTGTATTTATTATGTTTTTTGTTTGTGCTTCCCATGAGGTTCATATATAACAACATGTATATATATATATGTGTTTGTGTATATATATGTATATATATATATATATATATATATGTGTGTGTGTGTGTGTGTGTGTGTGATTATTTTAATTTGATGATCTCTTAAGTTCAAACACATTTTACTCACCATACATATTCACTCCAACCCCCACATTTAATACATTTACTGTTATATTTTACATCATTTTTCTTATGTATCTCTTAACTACTTATTATGGATATAGATGATTTCACTTCTGTCTTTTAACATTCCTACTTGTTTGTCAGAGATTGCTCTACTACCTTTATTATATGTTTGCCTTTACCAGTGAGGTATTTTTCTAAATTTTAAAATTTCTAATTGTGGTCTTTTCTTTTCCACTTAGAGAAGTCCCTTTAACAGTTCTTTTAAAGACAGTTTAGTGGTGCTGAACTCATTTAACTCTTAAAACTTGTTCTGTCTCCTTCAGATTTGAATGATACTTTGTCATATAGAGTACCATTGGTTTAGGTTTTTTTTTTCTTTCTTTCATAATTTTGAATATATAGTGCCACTATCTTTTAACCTGCAAAGTTTCTCATGAAAAGTCAACTGATAATATTATGGGGGTCCCCTAGTACATAACTAGTTGCGTTTCTCTTGCTGTTTTTAAAGATTCTCTATTTATCTTCAATTTTCCCATTTAACTATAATGTGTCTTAGTGTGGACTGCTTTGGGTTCATCATGTTCAGGACTCTCTGTGCCTCCTGGACCTGGATGATTGTTTCCTCTCCCAGGTTATGTAAGTGCTCATCTTTTATTTCTTAAAATAAGTTAGATGTCCCTTTCTCCCTCTTCTGTAACTCCTATAATGGAAATGTTAATACACTTTATGTTATCCCAGAGGTCTCTTAAACTATCCTCATTTAAAAAAAAAATTATTATTATTTTCTTTTTTTATGTTCAGCTTGGGTAATTTCAACTACTATCTTCCAGTTCACTGATTCATTCTTCTGTATCATCTAATCTGCTCTTGATTTCTTCTTGTGTATATTTTTATTTCAGTTGTTGTATTCTTCATCCATGTTTGGTTCTTCTTTATATTTTCTAACTCTTTGTTTAAATTCTCTCTGTGTTCATCCATTCTTCTTCCACGTTTTCTGAGCAGCTTTATGATCATTACTTTGAACTCTTTATCAGTAGGTTACTTATCTCTGATTTGTTTTGTTCTTTTTCAGCCATTATGTTTTATTCCTTTATTTGGAACATGCTCCTCTATCTCCTTATTTTGCTTAGTTTTCTGTGTTTATGTCTATGTGTTTCATAGGTTATTTATATTTTTCAATCTTTGAAAAGTGGCCTCCACTAAGAGACATTCTGTAAGGCCCAGAAGCCTGATCCTCGCCCATCACCAGAGCTATATTCTTTAAAGGTGACTCCTATATGTGTCGCATGTGCCCTTCTCTTGTGACGATTCTACTACGTAGGAGTATCTTTATTCCCTTGCGGTAAAGATGGATTTCTTGAAGCAAAAATATTAAAATGTTGGTACATCTGACTGTATTAAATTAAAGAAATCCTTTAATCAAAGACAACTGATAAAGAGAGAGATATAAAGAAAGAGAGAGAAGGAGGGAGAAATGACAGTACACAAAGTGTACTTGCAGTATTTATTACTGAAAAAAGATTAGTCTTCATAAATTATATAGATTGAAAATCAAAATGAAAGTAACAATATACATAATTTGGGGGAGCAAAACCAAAACTTGGAACAAGAATTTCATAAAAGAGATATAAAAGTTGCCAAATTGGGGCTTCCCTGGTGGCGCAGTGGTTGAAAGTCCGCCTGCCGAGGCAGGGGACACAGGTTCGTGCCCCGGTCTGGGAAGATCCCACATGCCGTGGAGCAGCTGGTCCCATGAGCCATGGCCGCGGAGCCTGTGCTCTGCAATGGGAGAGGCCACAACAATGAGAGGCCCGCATACCGCAAAAAAAAAAAAAAAAAGTTGCCAAATTGTATCTGAAATAGTGATCAAACTCATTACTGATTGGAGAAATGTAAATTAAAACCACAGTGAAGTATATTAGCATGTCCACAATATCGGCCAAAAAAAAAAATTTCAAAGTGCCATGTACATGTATTCACATGTGTGGATCAAAAAAGAATTGTTATACATTAGTTATGGAACTGAAACTTGTGCAATTTAGAAAACAAATTGGTATTATCTGGTAAATTTTAACATTCACATACCCTAGGACTAAGCAAATTAACTCCAAGTATATATCTTGAAACATTTGTGTATGTATACAGGAGACATAAATGGATGATCAGAAAAACATTTTTTCATAATAACCTAACCTTGAAAACAACCCAAATGATGATTAATAGGAGAATAGCATAAATACATTATAGTATATATACACAATGGATTATTTTATAATGATAAAAATAAAAAATTATACCTTCTTGCATCAACCTATATAAATATCAGGAACACATCCCATGAAAAGAAGCAAGTCATGAGATATTACACAGTTCTTTCAAATAATAAGAACAAGTAACATTTTCAAATACATTGTCTACAGATATATCTATAGGGTAAGGATAAATACAAAATTTAAGATAGTGGTTATCTCTAGAACAAGAGGTACTCTCATGAAAAAAGGGAGTAGAATGGTGGTACATGGGGCTGGGGCTTGGTAGAATTAGGGTTATATTGTTAAAGGGTACAAACTTGTAACAAGTAGCTAAATTCTGAAGATCTAATTCACAGCATAGTTATTCTATTCAAAAATAAACTTCAAAGTTGCTAAGAGACTAGACTTTAATTGTTCTCAGTACAAAAAGAAATGGTAATTATGTGATGTGACAGATGTGTTAGCTAATGCTACAATGGTAATCAAATTGTAGTCTAAAAATGTATCAAATCAACACTTTAACACTTTAAACTTACAAAATGTTATATGTCAATTTAAATAAAGAACTAAAGGAGAAGTGTAAAAAAATAGATTTGGGAAATAAACTATAACATTATTTTCAAATTTCTTTATATTAAGTGTGTTAACTAGACTTATTGTAGTGATAATTTCAATATTTATACATATATTGAATTATTATGTTGGACAACTGAAACTAATATACTTTTTATGTCAATTATATCTCAATAGAAAAAAATAATGTATTTTGCAAGTATGATCAAAAATAAATTGTATTTTACACCTGATTCTTTTATTTTGGCAAGTGAAGCTATGGATCTTTGCCAGATCCATAAGAAGGAATGAATTTAGATGTTCAAACTTCCCATAAATATTGATATGACAATAGATTGATGATAAATGTAGATGCCCTTGAATAAATTATTCATTCCATTAGTAATTATTTGGGATCCTGATTATTTGATAGGATATTTAGAAATAAAATGTGAAAGATGTAGAACTGGTCTAGTTGACATTTCTGTTTGTACTTTCTAATCTCAGAGCAAAAATATGTAAATCTATCATTTCTGCTAAGCTCATCACTATGTATTTATGGTTATAGAAATTGTCTGCATGTAGCATTCAGTGGATATTGGCTTAACAAGGCACATATTGGCTGCAAATTGCTTCTATCACAAATCATTTTTTTAAAATTTCATTGTGGGTTAAAAAAAAGAGGCAGGGAGAATAGGTAGGAAAGTAGCATACAGGTAAATGAAGCAGTGTTGGTAATATTCTCATTCTTAAAATGACTAAGGGGCTAAATAATACTCATTTTGTTGTTTTTTTCATTTTTTTCACATCTATTGCATTAATTTTGGGGAGTAACTTTCAAATAATATTTAATAAAACATGTGGAACTTTGTGAAAAATTGAAAGAATACCTTGAGAAGTGAGGAATCGATGATAGCAAAAAATCTAGGAAGACCAACATTATCTGGATTAGTAGAAAGCAAGCTTTGTCATAGTAACACTAACCTCTTTTTAGGGTTAGACAAAAATGTAATAAATAAGGTACCAAAGGCATACTCAGCACTTTGAATTTGAAATAAACGGGTTTGTTTAAATTGTTAACCTGAGGTATATGTGTCTTTCTTTAAACCTGGCAAAATTTGTCTACAGGAAAACTGATCTGGTTCCTAAGTGCTTCCTCCCAGTGCCATCTGTTTCCATTATGTCATGTTGTCTACCAGCTGGGCTTCCATAAAACACTGAATGAAAATTGCATTTAGTTTTTTTTTAATGTAAAAAGGAATGAAAAACATGATGTGATGTTAGAGCTACATTTTAGTAGCTCTAATACATTTGAGTAGCACATATCTACACAGTCCAAGTTGCAATGCAATAAAATTCAACAGCCTAGAATATAGTAAAAATAAATATAAGTTTTTACTGAATTATCCAGTTATCTGGATATTTTATCTAGATATTTATCTATCTTATTATTATTTTCAAATATTATTAAGGAATAAAAAGTACTATTGTACTTTTTAGCTAACACATAAAAAATAGAAAAGACTGGCATTAGAATAAAAGGAAATTTTGCATCTCACTTTTAATGATTTAGGAAAACTATCCAATCCAATTATGACAGTTAAGGGCATTCTGGGCAAATTTTGATAATGACTAATGAGAGAAGCTAGCATCCCTACTTTTCTTCAGAGAGAAAATATAATTAAACTAATTTTAAGAGATGAACTCCAATCTTAATATTACAGAGTTTATGAAATGATAATGTGACCAAGATTTCATAGTGTAATGTATGTGCAAAACTTCACTTTATTCTCAAGGGTCATTTGAAGTTCATGGTAAAAAAGGATTTTGGTTTTCTTCCACTGGAGCACTTAATTATACTCAAATTTAAAATATGCATTTTTAAAATGCATGACTCTTTGGAAGAAGTTATTCATTCACTTCTTTGTATTCTTATCTTAATATAACTATACCCAGTTATAATTATAACTTTTTCACATCTAGGATTATTCAATGAAAAATCTTAATATATGTATATTTTCCCAGTGGTAAGGCCATGGAGGGTAATGGACAAGAAAAAATATGTGCAGAAGATAGAGCTGGGATTGTAGTGAACAATGCACAAGGTATTTTTTCTCAAAGAGAAGAATCAGAGTCTAAGCAAAGAAATTGCCCACTGCTAAGATAGAGAACTTTGACAATGCCTTCCTTGCAGCATTATATATTTGGTATCGACCATTGAATGCTGTGGGTATCCCATTTCCTTTATTCTGAATGGAAGATTTTTTAATTATTATTCTATCCTACCCTCACCATTTTATATTGTGAAGAGGGAGAGTAGATTATTATTTCATTTCATATATACCTGGTTTGTAAACAGCCATACCCAAATCTGTTAGAAATAATTGTACATCAACTGTACATTCAACATTTTATGCTGAGATTTAGTGAATGGTTGGAACTTTGTTTTTTTCCCTTCAAAGTAGTGTGCTCCATGTGAGAGAAGAAGTATGTAAAGAATATTTTGTGATCAAAGGTTGGAGTTTGACTGAGACTATTCTTTCTTAGCACTCAGATAAACTATTTTCTAGGCTCTCCTGCAATTATGCATTACTGTGTAAGTGATTTCTAATGAAAATGTACTAATGAGGGCGAGAGGATTGTATTTCACTGTCAGACCTGGCCCATGGAAGCCTCTCAAGTGTGAACCTTGCAGCTCTTTCCCTTTCTGAGATTTCCTGCAACAAAGCACAGCACTATTGAAAGTCCCCTATTGAATAGGCTGGAGACACAGGATGGAAGGAGTCTAACCTCTGAATCATAGTATGAAGAAAAGTCACCTGCAGAGGAGGAAATTTTATTTGAACTGTATATGAGTAAGAAATAAATTCAATGGGTTAAGCCATTTAGATTTTAGAGTTCTTATTACAACTGGTAATATAATTTCTAAATTTACATGTATGTGTTGGATATGTTCCTGGAGATATGGACAGAAAGAACAGTGAAATAATTCAAAAATCTCCTGAATCAATTAATAAACTTATAATTCATCATTTTATTCCTATTACTAACCACAGTCTGTCACATAATGTAAATTCAAAAACTTTAATGAAACAAAGTGAATGATTTTATAACTAACCCTATTGTAAATGTGCTTTGAGAAACTAAGTCATATAACTTGCCCAAATCTTGTTTCTCCTATTGTAGGGAGATATAAACATTTCACTTGCCAGACACTATTTTTAAAACCAAATTGTGGTAATGTATGTAAACTATAAAGTACTATAAAATATAGAGAATAAAATATTATAAGAATAAAATTGTACATTTATAGTCATATTCAAACATTCAAAATTATTAATATATTTCTGAACAAAGAAAAACAAGTAGTGATTTTCAACTTCACATTCTTCTGTTGTTATAAAAGATAATTTCAGTTGTATATTTCCTACCATATAGGACTTAATAAAGTTATTTTCATTTTGAATAAAACAGATATACATTTTCTCTAAAAATATGTTGACCTTCCACTGGTATCTGCTCTGACATGGTCTATTTTATAGAATTGTATAGTACATAGTAATCTCTTAACCTAACACATCTGAGATATTAAGAAGCTATTAAAATATACAAACAGCTCATGCAACTCAACATCAAAAAAAACAAACCACCCAATAAAAAAATAAGCAGAAGATCTGAATAGAAATTTTTTTCAAAGAAGACATACAGATGGCTAGCAGGCACATGGAAAGATGCTTAACATTGCTAATTTTTAGAGAAATGCAAATGAAAACAACAGTGAAATATCACCTCACACCTGACATAATGGCTTTTATCACAAATTCTACAAATAACAAATGTTGGAGAGAATGTGGAAAAAAGGGGACAATTGTACACTGTTGTTGGGAATATAAATTGGTGCAGCAACTAAGAAAAACAATATGGAGGTTTCACAAAAATCTAAAAATAGAAGTACCATATGACCCAGCAATTCTACTCTTGAGTATATATACAGAAAAAATGAAAACACAAATTTAAAAAGATACATGCACCAATATTCATAGCAGCACTATTTACAATAAACAAGACATAGAAGCAACACAAGTACCCATCAACAGACAATTGAATTAAGAAGGTGTGGTGGATATATATACAAAGGAATATTATTCAGCCTTAAAAATGAAATATTGCCATTTGCACCCATGTGGATAGACCTAAAGAATATTATGTGTAGTGAAATAAGTGAGAGAAAGACAAATACTATATGATATAACTTATATGTAGAATCTAAAAAATAACACAAATGAATGTATATGCAAAACAGAAACAGACTCACAGATATAGAAAACAAACTAAAGGGGAGAGGAAAGCAGAGAGGGACGAATTAGGAGTATAGTATTAACAGATACAAACTACTATGTATAAAATAGATAAGCAACAAGGATTTACTTAATAACACAGGTAATTATACCCATTATCTTTTAATAACCTATAAAGGTATATAATCTGCAAAAATAGTGAACCACTCTGCTGTATACCTGAAAACAACATAATAAATCATAAATCAACTATACCTCAATTAAAATCAAAAAGTCATTTAAAAGTCTTCTACCGGGCTTCCCTGGTGGCACAGTGGTTGAGAATCCGCCTGCCAATGCAGGGCACATGGGTTTGTGCCCTGGTCTGGGAGGATCCCACATGCCGCGGAGAGGCTGGGCCTGTGAGTCATGGCCACTGAGACTGTGTGTCCGGAGCCTGTGATCCACAATGGGAGAGGCCACAACAGTGAGAGGCCTGTGTAATGTAAAAAAAAAAAAAAAAAAAAAAAAAAAAAAAAAAAAAAAAAGTCTACCATCTCATTTAACTTTGATGGTTTTGATAGTGTAGATATAAGATTTCACGGGAAATTATCAGGGGATTTTTATTCTGTTTCTTAGTCTGCCACTAACCAGATATGTAATTTTGGGTATGACAAATAAAATCTACCATATTTAGGTCTAGGTTACACAGGAGGATAAATCTTGTGTATGTTGGAAGGCATAAGAAAAAATATTTAAAATTCTATGAGCATGAAAGTAATATTTTTTTCACTTTATACATTTGGCCTTTTTTTGATCTGTGAAAGTAATTGGCTTGACTACCACAAAACTGTATCTATTTTTAAAGTGGTTATTTTTAGCCCCTCTAAACTTGAAGAAAATTATTTTACTTCCCTACCTGCCCCTCCAAAAGTGAACTTAAAAGCCAAATATAAGCATCAGGTGACTCCATCAGCTAAGTGAGAATGTTTTGGAGATAGGCTAGACTAGAATGAACAATTACTATTCAAAGTCTATGGGTTTGTACTGTACTATTTGGATTTACTGTAAACTCTGTCTAAAACAAAAATATCAAATAATTTAGGAGTATGTGGTTGATAATTTGTGTCAACTTGACTAGTCCATGGTGTTCAGGTGTTTGGCAAAATACAAGTATAAATGTTGTGGAAGTATTTTTTAGATATGATTCACATTTAAATCTATAAAATCTGAGTAAAGTAGATTACACTCCACAATATAAGTGGGCCTCATTCAATCAGTTGAAGGCCTTAAGAGGGAAGACATGTTTTCTGAAGGAGAAGAATTCTTCTTCAGTACTAACATAGAAATTCTGATTGTATTTTCAGCCTATATATTGAGATATATAAGACAATTTCTTAAAATCTCTTTCTTTCTAATACGAATATGGAGAGATCTGAGATATAGATCGATAGATAGATATCTTATTATATATTATATATTTGAGATATGTAACATATATGGAATTGGGGGGAAGGGTAAATGTGTGAGGCCTGGTTTCTGTCATTGAGAAACATAATAAATTGACCAGGCAAAATACTACATATTTTTAAAAATAGAGAAACTCTTTTCAATGCTGCTTGACCTATTGGAGTCATCTGATTGAGCTCCATGTTCTTGAAGACCCTCTGAATTGGTCTCAGATTCTGAACAACCCAAATAGTTTTTCTATGGCAGGGAGTACATTTTTAGCATGGGTCCAAAAGTCAGAGAAAAGTCAAGTAGACCTAAAGAAGACCTAAACCTGACTAGCAGTATAAACTCAACCACTGACTCCATGAGAACACTGACCTGTTTCTATCATTATAGTCTGGCTCTTTTAAAAATTTCATATGAGGGTTGATGTCAGCAAGATGGTGGGAGAGGAATTCCCTCTGTCTCCTTCCTTAATGAGATACTGAATTAACAACAATACATGGCCTAACTCCCTTTCTGAGAAGTTCAATAACCATTTAAGAAGCTCTTGCACCCCAGGTAAGAAAGAAACCAGCCATATCAAAGCTGATAGAAAAATGTGAGGCACCTACTCTCCAGAGCCCTCCTCAGCACAGCATAGTGTGTTTGGGGACAAACTTTTAACTCTCAGCTTCTTCCTTAGGTGGGAAAATAAATGCTGAACCATACATCCAACATTCTAGACCCTCAAGGGGCTGTCCAAGGTATTGTTTTTGTTTTGCCTGTCTGAGAAAGATGTTGAAACTGGCATACTCTAGATGCCTAAGGATTACTGAGAACAAAATAAGGAGACAGGCTTGCTTTCAGCTTGCTGCTGGTCTAGGGGACCCAGGGTACAACAGAGGTTGATACAACTTGGAGGTTTCTCTCTTGAGTTGGGAAGAAAAAGAGTAGGAGCATGCATCTAACATTCTAGGTTTGAGGTATCTGCTTAGGGACTGGTTTAATCTGGTCCAAATCTAAGACATAACAGGAAAAAAGTTCCAAGCTGGGGGCTGCTAAGAACAAAGGCAACAGTTTGGACAAGGAAGCATGCAACTTCCAGAATCCCTCAACTCTATCACAATGCAGAATAATCAGGAGAAACCCTCAGCTCCTGGCTTATCCTGAGGGAGTGAAAGAGCTAGAATATGTGCTTAACTTTCCACATTTTCTAAGGATTTCCCAAGGGACTAGTCTCTGTCTTGCTTGTCTGAGAGTGCTGATGGTACCCAGCACACTTTACTGGCTATAGACCTCTAAGAACAAAAAAGAGGTGGATGGTTTCTTGTGGCCTGCAACTGCACCACACAAACTACAGTATTACAAATAACACCAAAGGAAACAAGAGATCATGATCTCCTAAAAAAATGGCAAGAAAAACATCTCTATAACTAAAAATATACACACACATGTCCAGAGAAGACACATCCACAGAAAAAAGTGTGTGTGGCTTGTAGAATTTCTAGCCAGGCTGATCATTGAAGGTATTTCTCACTATAAAGCCAGGCAATAAAGACTGGGAGCAGTGGGTGTATCTTCAAATGCACAATTACCAATGCAAAGCTACAAGAAACTTAAATAAACAGGAAAACAGCCCAATCAAATGAACAAAATAAATCTCCAGAACTAACCCTAAAGAAATTTTAGTCTACAATCTAATTGACAAATAATTCAAAATAAGTATCATGAATATGCTCAACATTCTGAAGAAAAAATGCATTAAAAACCAGGAATTTCAACAAAGAAATATAATATGTATCAAATACACAAACTGAAATTCTAGAGCTGAAGAATACAAAGAGTGAATAGAAAATTTTTCTAGAGGGATTTGGCAGCAGACTTGACTAAGAAGAAGAATCAGCAAAACAATTTATTTCAAATCATATAGTCAGAGAAGCAAAAAGAAAAAAAGAATGAAGAGTGAAGAAAGCTTAAGGGACTTGTACGTTAACATCAAGTGGATGTATTATGGAATTCCCAGAAGGAGAAGAGAGAGAAAGAGGCAGAAGGTTTATTTGAAGAAATAAGGTCAAAACTATCCTAAATCAGGGGAAGGAAACAGACATTTGGATTGAAGAAATCCAGCAGCTTCCAAATAGAATAAACATAAATAACTGTACCTACACTGAAAAATATTATATTGTAACTCTCAGATATAAAAAAATCAATGAGAGAATTTTGGTAAAGAGCAAAACTCTTCATCATATACTAGAGAACCCCCATTAGACTATCTGTAAATTAATAAGCAGAAACATTGCAGGCCAAAGAGGTGTGGTAAGATATATCAAAATGCTGAAAAAAAAAAAAAAGCCAAGAATATTGCCTCATGTAAAACTGCCCTTCAAAAATAAAAAAGTAATAAAAACTTTTCCCAGAAAAGTGAACACTGAGAAAGTTCATCACCACTATACTGGCCTTACAAGACATGTTAAAGTCCTTCAAGTCAAAAAGAATGCTAGATAGTGAAACAAATGCATATGAAAGTATAAAAGTTGGCAGTAAAGATAAATATATACACAAATAGAGAATATGGTAATGGTGTAATGGTGGTGGAGATCTAACTTTAAATTCTAGTATAGAGTTTAAAAGACAAAAAGATAAAAATGAAAATAAGTATAAAATATGTTAATGGATAAACAATATAAAATATATAATTTTTACATCAGTAACATAAAGAGGGATCAGAGAAGTAAAGAGTAGAGTTTCTGTATGTGATTATAATTAGTTCATTATAAGCTGAGACTATATCACTATACTATAAAATGTTTAATATAAGTCCCAAGGTAACCATAAATAAAGTACCTAATAAAAGTATACAAAATAAAATAAGAAATTAGTCTATCATGTTACAATAAATAATCAATGAAACATAAATTCATACAGTAAGAGAGAAAAATAGGGACAAAAATGCTACAAGACAAGCAGAAAACAATTGGGAAAATAGCATTTCCTGTCAGTAACTACTTGAAATGTAAATGGACTAAAATCTCCAGTCAAAATATATGGAGTGACTGAATGGATAAACAAAATAAAGAAACAAAGAAAAACAAGAACCAATTAAATGCTGTCCACAAGAGATTCACTTTAGACCTAAGAACACACATAGGCTGAAAGTAAAGTGATGAAAAAAGATATTCTGAGAATATGGTTCCCAAAAGAGAGCAGGGATGGGAATATTTATACCCAGCAAACTATATGTCAAAAGCTGTCATAAGAGAGAAAGGCATATAATAATGAATAGTCAATTTTCCAGGAAAACATAATAATTATAAATTTAAATGTAACTAATATCAGAGCTCCATGTATCAGAGCACCCAATACATGAAGCAAACATAACTGAAGGGAGAAACAGAAAGCAATGCAATAATTGTAGGACATTTCACTTTAAATTATGAATAAAACAACCAGACAGAAGATCAGTCAGTATATAAAGGAACTGAACAACCCCATATATAATATGGACCTAACAGGCATATAGAACATTCTATCCAATAGAAGCAAAATAAAAATTCTTCTTGAGCACAAAGGGAAAATTTCTAAGATATATATCATGTTAGACTACAAAACAAGTTTTAACAAATTTAAGTTGAAATTACACCAAATGTCTTTTCCAATGACAGTGGAATGCAACTAAAATTCAATAACAGAAAAAACATTGAAAAAATCACAAATATGGGCAAATTAAACAACACAACCTTGACAAGAAATATATCAATACAGAAATCAAGGAAGTAATTAGAAAATATATTGGGACATGCAAAAACACAGCATACCAAAACTTATACAATGCAACAAAAACAGTACTAAGAGGCAATTTTATAGTGATAAATGCCAAGGTTAAAAAAGAAACAAGATCTCAAATTTACAACCTCACTTACTCTCAAATAGCTAGAAAAAGAAGAAACTAAGGCCAAAGTAGGTAGAAGGAAGGAAATAAATGAGATAAAAATCAAAATACAACAAAACAAAACAAAACAAAACTGAATTAAAAAAAAAATCAATGAAATTGACAAATCCTTAGCTAGACTAAGAAAAAGAGATAAAATGCAAATAAATAAAATCAAAAATGAAAGAGAAAATATAAGAAATAATGCTACAGAAATACATAGGATCGTGACAGTGCTATGAAAAATTATATGCCAACAAATTAGATAACCTAGAAAAAAATGGATACATTCCTAGAATCATACAACCTACTAACACTGAATCATGAAGAAATAGAAAATCTGAACAGACCTATGACTAATAAGGTGATTAAATCAATAATCAAAATCATTCCAACAAATAAAATCTGAAGATCAGATTGATCCACTTGTAAATGCAATCAAACATTTAAGGAAGAATTAATGCCAATCCTTCTCAAACTCTTCCAAAACATTGAAGAGAAGAGTACACTTCTAAACTCATTTTATCTGTCCAGCATTACCCTGATACCAAAGCCAGGCCAAAACACTACAAAAAAAAGAAAAAAGAAAGAAAAGAAAACTAAGCCAGTATCCCTGATGAATATAGAAGCAAAAACATTAAACTAAATACTAGCAAGCCAAATCAAACAGTACATTGAAAGAATTTTACTCCATGATCAAATGGGATTTATGTATGTGATGAAAGGTTGGGTCAATATATGAGGAAAAATCAATGTGCTATGCCATACCAAAAGAATAAAGAATAAAATCACATGATCACTTCAATCTATGTAGAAAAATAATGTGACAAAATTCAACACCCTTTCATGATAAAAACAGAAAAAACCAGGAATAGAAGAAAATTATTTCAATGTAATAAAGGCCATATATAACAAACCCACAGTTAACATCATACCCATCAGTGAAAAAAATCTAAGATCAAGATCAAGGTTAGGATGCCCACTCTCACCACCTCTACTCAAAATATTACTGGAAATCTTAGATAGAGAGATTAGGAAAGGAAAAGAAATTAAAGGCATCAGAATTGGAAAGGAAAAGGTAAAATTATTCCTATTCAGGGATGACATGGACTTCTAATATAACAACCTAGAAACAACATAAAGTGTCTATCAAATCTATCAAAAGTAAAAAGAATAAAAAATAGTATAGTAATTCATTGTACTTTATGTGTGTGTGTGCATGTGTGTGTATTTAAAGGCAGACCAAAAAACTGGAGCTACTGGCAGTGATACAATGACATGGATGAATCCCCCAAACAACTGAGCAAGCAAGTAAGAAACAGAATAATGATATTGTATTATTCTATTTATATAAAATTCAGAAAGAGGTAAAACTAAACTATATCATTTTAAGGTATTTACAGGTGATAAAATTCTAAAGAAAAGCAAGGAAATAATTATCACATCACTTTGAGGTGTGTGTGTGTGTGTGTGTGTGTGTGCGTATGTAAATTTTGCCAGAAATATAAAGAAATATGGTGGGTAAATTACCATAGCAGTGAGGGTTTCAATACACAGCTTTCACTAATTGTTTAAAGAAATAAGCAAGGGCTTCCCTGGTGGCGCAGTGGTTGAGAATCTGCCTGCCGATGCAGGGGACATGGGTTCGTGCCCCAGTCTGGGAAGATCCCACATACCGCGGAGTGGCTGGGCCCGTAAGCCATGGCCGCTGAGCCTGTGCATCCGGAGCCTGCACTCCACAAAGGGAGAGGCCACAAGAGTGAGAGGCCTGTGTACCACAAAAAAAAAAAAAAAAAAAAAGAAATAAGAAAAAAAAAATGATACAGAATATTTGAGTAACATATAGCAGGAATGAACAAATACATACATAGAACACTGTACCAAACAATTAAAGATTATGCATTCTTTACAAGTAAACAGACAACATTTATGAAAATCAACAATATAAAATAAATCAGGTCTTAACAGTTTTAAATTATTCTTTTCATACAGATAATAATCTCTCAGTGCAATGTCATTCATTTTAAAATAACTAAAGGCTACTATGGGCTTCCCTGGTGGCGCAGTGGTTGAGAGTCCACCTGCCGATGCAGGGGACATGGGTTCATGCCCCAATCAAGGAAGATCCCACCTGCCACAGAGCAGCTAGGCCCGTGAGACATGGCCGCTGATCCTGTGCGTCTGGAGCCTGCGCTCCAGAATGGGAGAAGCCACAACAGTTAGAGGCCCGCATACTGCAAAATAATAATAGTAATAATAATAAAAACATAAAAGGCTAGTAACAAAAATCATAAATTGAAAATTAAAAGAAACACATTTATTTTTTTAACATCTTTATTGGAGTATAACTGTTTTAAAATGTTGTGTTAGTTTCTGCTTTACAGCAAAGTGAATCAGTTATACATATACATATGTTCCCATATCTCTTCCCTCTTATATCTCCCTCCCTCCCTCCCTTCCACCTTCCCTATACCATGCCTCTAGGTGGTCACAAAGCAGCCAGCTGATCTCCCTGCACTGTGCAGCTGCTTCCCACTAGCTATCTATTTTACATTTGGTAGTGTATATATGTCCATGCCACTCTCTCACTTTGTCACAGCTTACCCTTCCCCCTCCCCATATCCTCAAGTCCATACTCTAGTAGGTCTGTGTTTTACTCCCATCCTACCCCTAATCTCTTCATGACATTTTTTTTCTTATATTCCATATATATGTGTTAGCATACGGTATTTGTTTTTCTCCTTCTGACTTACTTTACTCTGTATGACAGACTCCAGATCTATCCACCTCATTACAAATAACTCAGTTTCATTTCTTTTTATGGCTGAATAATATTCCATTGTATATATGTGCCACATCTTCTTTATCCATTCATCTGTTGATGGACACTTAGCTTGCTTCCATGTCCTGGCTATTGTAAATAGAGCTGCAATGAATATTTTGGTACATGACTCTTTTTGAATTATGGTTTTCTCCGGATATATGCACAGTAGTGGGATTACGGGGTCGTATGGTAGTTCTATTTGTAGTTTTTTTAGGAACCTCCATACTATTCTCCATAGTGACTGTATCAATTTACATTCCCACCAGCAGTGCAAGCGTGTTCCCTTTTCTCCACACCCTCTCCAGCATTTATTGAAGAAACACATTTCTACATGATTCATGGATCAAAAATGAAATCCCAATAGAGAATAGAAACTATTTAGAATTGAGGAAAAACAAAAAATAATTACATATCAATACTTATGTGATACATTTAAAGCATAAAAAGTGAGATGTTTATAGCATTAAAATTTAAATTTCAAAAATTCCTACAGAAATGTTAAAAAAACGCTGTATCTTCTAAAATTATAAATCAAAGGTCAAAGAGCCAAGTATAACCAAATACCCCTAAAGAATTAAAAGCAGAAAATTTTCCATACTAGAAATTATGATTTATTGCAAAATAATTGGAATTAAGACTGTGTGGTATGGTTATAAGGATAGAACACTAATAAAACATTAGGGAGTTAATAAACAAATCTGTACAAATATGAATGCAAGATATTTTACAGTGGTGTCATTAGAAATCAGCCAGTTGTCATGGAACAGTTGTTTACTCAGAGGCCAAAAACGAGCAAAATACATGATATGCACCATATACAAAATTGAACTTCCAATATAGTGAAGATTTAAATATGAAAGACAATTTTTTAAAAAATTCAGAAGATGTAAATGGAGATGTCATTCTGATCTTTATTTAAAATACACATTCAAAAAATTATACACTTATGGGGCAAAACAAACTAGTAATTCATCCTTGCTGAATTTGTGGACTTTTGATCATCAAAAGACATCATAGAGTTTTCACTCAGGAAGTGGATGTTTGTAACAAAAGAAACCATAAAAGATTAGTGTTCATAATATATTAAGAAGTCCATACATATAAACAAGAAAATGTCGAACAACCAGACTGAAAAGTAGGCAAAGGGTACAAACATTTGTGAAAAGGAATTTCATAGAAAATAAAATCTGAGTAACAATAGCATATAAAGAACATCTGATTAGTAATCAAGAAGTTAAAGCCATGGTGTAATGATACATTTACAAGCAAATTTAAAGAAGAAATATTCAAACTGAAGTATATAATAATGCACCTTAGGGAAAAACTAAGGCAGATTTTCAATCACCATATATATTTTTTCCAAGTATTGACCTGACTGAGAAGTTGTTATTTCTCTTTCCCCAGCTCCCTATTCACAACCACCAATCTCCAACTTAGCAAACAGGCAGCTATCTCTGCTATCCAGAATGTTATTATACTACAGTAGTCTCTAAAACTGTGGGGCATCAAACAAGGGAATAATTTGAACATGCAGAGTTTCTGAGAAAGATTATTGTGAAAGCAAACTAAAAGGATCTGTAAGGAATCTTGATCTTATTTCATGGAGGAAAAAAAAGTCAAAGATCTTTGTCTCAATAAATAAACCAATCAATCACTGTATCAGTCATTTATTTATCTACACAACTACCTACCAATCTTTAAAAGCAAAATGATTAATGATGAATCTTAAGATTTATTCGAATTAAAAAATGAAATCACACTTTTACTGACAATAGAGTCTGATTTGGCTGATTGCTTACAGTGAGGATTGCTTTTGCCAATTAGGCTATATAGAAGATTTTTTTTGCAATTTCTATGATCTAAAAGCTGTAATTAGATCCAAGGTTTGATGAAAATATATTTAAAGTACTTTTATAATATGCTTGAATAAGGCACTTTTATAATATGTTGGAAATTACATACTTTTGCAACCCTTTATATTGAGTAAAAATATTTGAACGCATAAAAAGGTTTCTACTCCAAATTCCAATGGATATGTGTGAGGGCGTCCCTCATCAACATGGAGATCTCTGACACCAGTTGGGTTTCTTAAAATTCAACTCAATTCTGACAATATCTGTCCTGATATATTATTAGATTCCATTGGGTAAAGCTTCAGTCCTATATAAATGCCTCTGCCTCCTGCCTTACTACAGACCAAATCACAAGCCTCAGTTATCATGTGTGCTTCTGATAAATGACTATAAATCATTTTCCCACAACCCCCTCTTTGAGTTTGATTAATTTACTAGAGCAACTCAAAGAACTCAGGAAACCCATTTACTTACTAGATTACTGGGTTATTACAAAGGATATTAAAGGATACAAATCAACAACCAGATGAAGAGATACGTATGGCGAGGTCCTAAGCAAAGGAGCTTCCGTTCCTTTGGAGTTTGGGTTCCCACACTTTGGCACATGGAAGCATTCTGGTTAACCAACCTGGAAGCTCTCCAAACCTCTCCTTTGGTCGCTGGTGATTG
Source organism: Kogia breviceps (assembly GCF_026419965.1). Lineage (NCBI taxonomy): Eukaryota > Metazoa > Chordata > Mammalia > Artiodactyla > Physeteridae > Kogia > Kogia breviceps. The sequence goes on from NC_081330.1 coordinate 55,244,744, forward strand.
ATTAAACCTCTAGCTCCTTTTCCCTCCCCAGAAATCAGTGAGTGGGATTGAAAGTTCCCACTTTTATAGATGGTTTCCTGGCAACCAGCTCTCATTCCTACGCGTTTTTCAAAAATCACTTCATTAACAAAAACCTAGTTAGGGTGGAAAGGGGTTTGTTATAAATAACAAGAAACCTGTTTAGCCTATATGGCTCTGAAGCAATTTTAGAAACTGAGGATAAGAGACCATATATTATTTTAAAAATATGTTCCCATTGCTCTTATCACTCAGGAAATGCCAAGGGTTTGTGATGCCAAGCTGTGATCCAGGAACCCTGGATGGAGACCAAAATATATATGAGAAATATACTTTCATTATCTGAAGGACAAAATATATATTTCTTCTAAATCACAATATTGCAATGCTAATTGAAACATATGTTAAGAAGGCATAGATTCCACAATTATTTTAGGAGTATTCAAGAAAAAAATGTTTAAAGATCGCTGCTCTAGAAAGAAGCACGTGTCCACTAAAATTGTGCACACAATGTTCATAGCATTATTGCTTGCATTAGAAATAAATATGGAAACAAGCTGAGTATGTTAGGCAATTAATAGATTCATGGTGGAATTTTCATATAGTAGAAAACCATAGAGAAGTGAAAATAAATTAAATATAAATATATCAAGAACTTGCATGAATGTATTTTATAGACATTGTTGAACAAAAAATCAAGTTATGAAAAATTAAATATAGCATTTTTCCAGTTATATTGAATATTGAAAACATGGAAAATTAAAGTATGGTTGATGGATATATAATACCAATAAAGAAAATAAGGGTTTTATACATGCTTATTTTAGGATAGTTGTTCTATTCAGGAATACTGAGAAAAGTGAAATGCATGAGGGAAAACATAGGGCTTCAAAGCTATTAATAATCATCAAATTTTTAAATTAATATAGTAGTTTAATGATCATTGGCTTTATAATAATTTTTAAACTGTACAGAAAACACATAGGATTTTATGTGTCACACACACACACACACACACACACACACACACACACACACACATAAAAAGAAAACTTTCTAGAAAAAATTACCCCTTGAAACTTTTACCCAAAGATACCTAAAGTATATGTACATGTATACTATGGTTATTTTGGGAAGAAATTTTATTATTTAATTTTTTTTTGAAATTCTGTTATTTTAAATCTGAAGGCACAGTCTAAATCATGTTTTAAGTACATTTATTTGGAAGAATCATGGGTTGCTCAAATTCCTATATTTGGTTTGATGCTGAAAAACAAGTGGGAGCAGATGCAAGTTGTATCTGTGGAGAAATTGGCCATAAATAGTAAGCAAAACATGTTTAAGTTCAACATTCTGTGCGGAAAGGAAGTACCAAAATAATTCTGTCACATAGCTCCCGATTTTAAAACATGGTGCAATATGAGTATTCACTAGGAAGGATAGGGCCTATCAACCTGAACATTATTTATCTTTTGAGCCAGATGATTTTTTATTTTGGGAGGATGTCCTGTGCAGTGTAGGAGCTTCAGGATCTTTAGCAGCATCCATGGCCTGTATCCACTACACGCAAGTAACATCACCACACACATTTAACACTTGTCCTCTGGGGAAAGAAGGTTGAAATCACTACAGTTGGAAACAACTGATGTAAGGTGAGGTAAATAGCAGAATATATATATATGTTAAATAGTGCTATGTCTCTTAGTAACTCCACATATAAATTATTGCTATTATATGTATATATATACATATATATAATCAAATTACTGAGGGACAGAGATACCACTTTGACTTTGTCAACCTAAATAAAGAGGTAAACTGAGGAAAGCTTGAATTGTCAGAAAATGAGTTTATTCAGAAATAGAAGAGAAATTGCAATTCAGGAAACACCAAATGTAGCAAGCTACAGGCAAGTCTGTTGAAGGTTTGGGGTGGGCTGTGTTTATGGGCAAGGAGTGCAAAACTGGAGAAGTACAACCAGAGTCCAGTCAGTTTATTGGTTTGAGGATAGGGAGAGATTCCTGGTGGGTGTTCATTGGTCAGGAGATAAGTTTCAGTCTTCTGTAAATCAGTCATTTCGTGGAAATCCATCTCTCAGTTTTTCAGTTTTGTTCTCCTGAGGGTGATTACCCAAGATTCTCCATTTCACATCCTCCAGTTTCCTTTTAAATTGAAATCCTTTCACAACTTCTTAAAGAAACATATGAGTCATGATTCTTCCAGATGAAAAGACAAAGTATAAAATAACTGTTGTATGAAATGAAATCAATATGGATTGACCTAAATGTAAAGCCTAGTACTATGAAACATCTAGAAGGAAACATAGAAAAGTTTTGTGAACTTCAGTTAGAATAACAGAGCTTAGTTAGATACCTATGATATTGTGATATAATTAGAAATATGTTTGCTCTTCATTCCTAATTCCTGGCACAAAAGCTTCTAAAACTCACAATTTCCTGAGTGACTGGAGTGATAGGAATATATTTTAATATGATATGTGGTTTTAGTTCCTGGTTCCTGACAGAAGAGCTTCTAGACCCTTGGAAAATCTGGAGTGGTAAGTGTCTTTTTGTATGATAATTAAGTAACTCTAGGTGGGCTCCTAGATAGATTCAGGATGGGAGCTGATTGCCAAAGGAACCAACTTTGTTGATTCTAGGGTTGGAACTTTCAGAGCCACCTCCTAAGTCCTAGCGGGAGGAAAGGGGCTAGAGATAGAGTTAACTGCCAGTGGCCAATGATATAATCAATCATGCTAACATAATGTAAACTTCATAAACATACTAAACAATAGGGTTTGGAAAACCCTACTTATAGGTGAACACATGGAGGTATATAAGAAAATGAATAACAACTAGTTTTATCCACTTTTTCCCTCAGATAAAGTATAAATTTTCTTAAATTATATTCCTTCTTTATTACAATTATTCAGCAACAATATAAAACAGTTTTGCTTTTAATATTAATTGGTAAGTCTAATAAAAAATTCTCCATTATCCCCCTTGAACATGTATTTAAGACCATATTATCTCATGCAAATATTACGTTTCTGACACTAAGAAAAATATAGTACTTATATTACATATGCATTAAACATTCTCCACAAGGTCAGTCTGAGGGTTCATAGCAATGATAAATCATTCCTGGGACTAGTTATCCCATTTGCATGAATTTTAAAGGTCACAGACTACTAAAGGAGACACATTTAATAAACAGATCTCCCCCAAATGATTTTGATTTGTGGATTAGCATGTTAAAAAAACCAAATTGGGCTTAAACTTTTCTGAAATTCTATACCACTTTGAGTCATCGTGTTTTCTAATTGTAAAAGTGGTATGCATCAGGTTAAGTTAATCATTACTTTTTGCCTTACAACTAAAAATGTAAAACTAAAAGTTATAATAAGTAGCCTCCTATGATATTGAACATCAGAAATTGATAGATATGTTTTTAGCCATAAATGGCATATGGTTATTAGCCACTGAACTAGATTTTAAATTTTACTTTAAAGTACCATGGTACTATGAATATAATTTGGACCAAAGTCTTTATATCATTCTTAAACAAGAGGGGAGGGGGCAGGGCACAACCTTTAAAAGAATGGCATAGCCACAGTACATGATGAAAACTAGTAAGAACCAACCAAGTCCAAGATGGCAGAAGATTCAACTTCTAATAGATCTTGAGCCTCATCACACGCTCATTGTAATACATTAGCATAAGCTAAATGACACAGCCACCAGCACCATGACAGTTTTGAGGTCAATCATATAAGATCAAAAAGTCGGCAGTCACCCAATTCCTGGAAATTCCCCCCTTCCCCAAAATAGTTGGAATAATCCTCTTACTTATTAGCCTATGAAATTATCCAACCCCTGAAAACTAACCACGCCATATTTTGAGGCCTCTTGCTTCTTGCCTTCCAAGATGACCCACACTCTGTCTGTGGAGTGTGTTTCTCTCAAGGCCTCTTGCCCTCTGAGATGGCCCACACTCTGTCCGTGGAGTGTGTTCTCTCTAAATAAATCTACTTCATACCTATCACTTTTCTCTGAATTCTTTTGTGACAAAGAAAGAACCTTAAATTCACTGGCAACAATTCTAGTTAAGAGATGATCTTGTTATAATAAAACATTAATAATATTAAAAGTTAGTATATGAACTGAACTTCCAAATTAGACTGAATAAAAACAAATACTGCACTTCTTAATATTGTATTGATCCATAAGAGCAGCATCTCATAATTATATAGCAAGTTATGGTTTTCAAAGTACATAGAGGATTTCCATAGTAATTACGTTCTTTGCACTATGGGGGAGCAAAATTTTCTACCCTAAAATGTTTCTTTGGAATTTGGATTATTTCGAGCTGAAAACAATCAAGGCTATAAAGATTCAGGAAGAAATTTTGACCTTCCCCTTAATTGCCTAAAATAATGTAGATAGAGGACGTGTTCCAGGATGGGGACTATCACCATAGATAGCGGTAGTTAGTATGTGCTAATTGTGTAGACAGGAAGGAACCCAGTAAAGTCTGTTTGTTAAAATTCCTGTGTCCCATTGTCTCTTCATGAGTCAAGAAACATTTGATTACTAAACATTTTCATTTCCATCTTCTTGTGAATTGCCTTCTTTAACTTTGAAGTTCCAAACTACTTCCCCAGCATCCTCTTTTGTCCTCAGCTAAAGATGGTATTTATTGTGAAGTTTCACCCATTTTGGTGAGTTATTTCATTTTCCTGGGTCCCTCTCATGTATACATGTTACTAAATTTTAGTTTGATTTTCTTCCATTAATCTGTCCCATGTCAATTTAATTGTTAGACCAGCCACAAGAACCTAGAAGGGTAGAGCAAAATTACTTCCTCTCTGACAGCTTTTACTAGTTGTTTAAATTAATTTATTAAAACAACCAGTTTTATTTTTATCTGGTAGCTGTAGCTTGAATCCTTCCATACAGAAGATAATTGTGAGTATAGAGTAAATGAAATATTGGTAGAAATATACTGTTTTGAAACATGATTTTCCCATTATAATATTCAGTTTCAATTTTCAAAAGCATTTACTAAAATACCATAAAATAGTTAATCCTCAGAGAACACAAGAAATTGTAAAAATTATATTTCTTTCTCTTCCAATACTTTTTTAAGGTATTGTATTAAATCTCTTGAAATAATTCTCATGTCTATTTAGGGATTTTTTGTCTTATAAACTCACTAATTAAACTTCATTAAGTTTTCAAGGAAATTAAGTTATATTTTAAATTTAGCTATGTGTCAAGTAAAACAAAACTCAAATATCTGAATCAAATCAAATCAAATAGATGTTATCAAGGACAGATATGAGAAGTCAGAAGTCAGCATTTATAACTTGGTATCACACCCTGTTCTACTTTGTATGAAAATTGAAAAATGTTCCAATTAATATTTGTACTCAGTACAACATTTATATCTATAGCTTCACCTAAAGTTTTAAAATAAGTAAGAAAAAGAAAACTTGAATTATTATTTTTGAACACAAGTTTCCAATGACAACTGTAAAAGATGAGAGCAATTTATTTTAAAATTAATATTTTAATTCCCCTTGAAATTATTAGAAATAATATATCCAATTGCCCTTTTGTGGTTATATTGCTTATTTGTAAGATATTAGAAATAATTGTTATAATGGATATTAATAGTTGACAACAGACAAGTTAGGTTATGTTAATTTTCAATTGTAAATTCAGAATAAGAACTAAAGAAAATGATTATATCACCTTTTTTCCTCATTGAATGAGACCATATATAATCAACAAATTTGCTTAGTAGTACCAATTTCAAGGTATCAAATTGATATAATATGCCTTTTGTGCCTTTCTAAAAACCCAAAAGAAATCTTAATATAACTTTAAAAAAGGACTTGTACATAATTCCAAAGAATAACTAAAATTAAACCAATTTCTAAATTCATCCTACCTGCTCTAATATATAGCAAAAAGCAGCAGTGGTAACACATCAAGTTGCTGTTTACAATGTCAGTTGTAAAATATTGCAACTCAAAATGATAGAAATATTTTGTATGGATTAATGACCAAAACTACATGGGAGATAAAAAGAAAAAAATACTAAAATTGAGATTAATATATGCCTTATAATAATATTACTTTAAATCTGAAGGCAAGATATAATTTGTAAAATATCCTTATTTTTAAAAAGTTTTTATTTTATTTGCCTATAGATCTCCTAATTTTTTTTAGTCAGCTGCATTTTGCAAAAGTAATAGTCACTATGGAAATTATTAGCTCCTTTTTTTTCTAAGGGAAACCAATATAAATTGAATTTGTACAGAGGAGACAGGTTTTTTGTATTGGCACACAATTAACATTAATCCATATCTGAGACAATATATTTTCTTCTTAAATCATTCTCAATGTTATGTAACTTGCCTTTGTTTATTTTTTATATCATCAAAGCTATTTCTAGTTCTCATTAAAAGTTTGCCAAGGTTTTGATTGTCAATATTTTAATTCTGAAAGGTCACACTCATGACTGGTGGTCAATCTTTCTTTCAGTTTTTCCTTAGTATTCTTAAAGTTGGATATGAGCCAAGTCAGCAGCATCTCTGTCTGCTTTTGCAGTGGTAAGACATAGTGTGAGGTTTTGTTTTTTTGTTTGTTTGTTTTTTGTTTTTTTAGTGTGAGGTTTAAATATCTTTTCTTTTCTGTATAGAAAGTCATTCTGAAGTGAGAGGGAAAAGTGATAAAGTGTACTAATACAAATATTGATAGAGTTCTAGTCATTCTTTGTTCCTTTTCATCTTAAATTTTGATTGCTTTGTAAGGTTCCTGTGATGCTTCCAATAAAGTTCCCTTTGTGCCTAATTTTGTTTTCTGTCACTTGCAATCATAGTTCTTGGAAATAGAACAGAAAACCTTAGATGGCACCATAATTAAAATATTTTCAGATGTGTTCATTCAAGAAAGATTGTTAAAAAAGGATAACTATTCCTATGATTGTCTAACCTATAACTTTATATTAGCTTATTAAACGAGCTGTCAGCACCATCATTAAAAATCTCTTAATTGGATGGAAATCCCTCAATCTTTCTTCAGTAAGTCAACAACAAAAATGTGCTAATTGAAGGAAAAACTGACCCAGTTAGGCAAGTTGCTCACACCAAATGGAGCAACAGTTAATAAGGTTGCAGCTCAACAAAAAACTGTAAGGATTGAGGTGGGAAGATGGACAGTTCCCAGAAAAAAGGTTTGCTCCCCTTAAAGTAAGGTTGGGGGTAGGAGGCTAGGTGATAAAGTAATATCTGTCTACTTGAGTTCTATAATATCATTTGAAGATGAAATATGAGATTAATATGGTAGAGATGTCTCAAAGCAAATGTAGAGCTGGACAGTAGTTAAAATGGTAAAACCAGATATTTTTCATGACTATTGCAATAGGGGAAAAGGGACCTCAGAATAGAACCAGGCTCAATTCCAAATACAGTATTCAACAAATGGGAATTTATAGTTAATGAACAGGGTGGGAGTTGGTGAATCATAAATAACTAATAGTAAACATTAGGGGTAAGGGTAGATTCTGGCTAAACCAACCTAACAAGCTTCTTACTGAAGGCAGGCCAGTGTGATTAGACATCACCTGGGGGATGATAGAGGAAAAGGAAACTGATTAGATATTGAAGCTGATCAAATATGGAGGATGGGGGATTCTGGCTAAACTAATTTAATAGAATTTTTGCTAAAATTGGATAATGCATGGATGAACATGGAATCCAAAAATCCAAAACTTGAGGCCTAGTTGAAAAAGAGTTCAGAGTAGCCTGAGTACAGTCTGGTTGAGGAGAGAAAATACATTTTGTCAGATATGTTTGTTCCAAAAACCTAAGAGTAGTCAATCAAGGAGTCTTCAACATAAGCACCTATACTGCTTTCATAACTGTGTTCCCAACTAATATCCTAGACAACCTATAAAATAAAAAGCTATAAGTAAATTAAAAAAAAACCTACTATTTCTCCACCAAACCAAAATAAAGCAAACAAATGAGCAAATAAATACTTTGCTTAACTCTACCAAAGAAAGCTGTATTTAAAATTTGCTAAAAAGTATTAGTTCTTTAAATCTTCTCTTGAGTAACAAGAAGCAAGTAGGACAAATAAATAGGATTGTTCCTACAAAATTCTTTCCAACTTTTTTCTAAAGCAAAGACTCAAAAACAAATCCAATGATGCAATTAGTCAGATTCTGAGTGAGAGAGCATAACAATAGACTGACCCAATTTTGTTTTTTCTTTTCCCTCTGTAGTTATGATTTTGTCAGGACAACTTATCACAGGTAGAATAAAATGTTTTGAATTTTTCTACCATGAACACACTCTTAATGCTTTAATTCTTTCAGTGAATTCTAAAGGTTTCTCAAAACAGACAAGGGAATAAAAGTTTTGTACATCTCTACATCTGAGAACAATGAGAAAGCTAATGAAGCATTTCTAAAAAAAAAAAAAAAAAAAATCACTTTAAAGCATAATATCCTGGATTCTCATGAATGTAAAAACATATGTCACAGATTTCCAGTATCTTGAAAGTGTTTCATAATTATTGGAAAAACGTAACATTAATTTTTAGGCCTAATGGCAAATTGTCATATGCCTAATGCTGTTCATGACATTAGATACAGAGTAAACAGACATACTTGCAGATTAAATAATGCATCACTTAAAATTATCTTTGCAAAGTCAAAGTGAGACATAATAAATCTTAATGCACCTATCACATTACACATAACTGATTACAAGTTGCTCTTTAGATGTAAGACTAAAGACTACAAGATAGCAGTGTCAAAGTATGGCACACTTAGGCCATGAAATATTAATAAGAACTCATTGCACTTACCTCTTGACAACATCTAAAAGGGAATCAGATTTCAGACCTTGAGTACTTGCAGCACATTCCTACTAGAGAAAAAAAAAATGTCCAGTGAACTTTAAAAAATGTCAGCCAGCAGGGATTTCAAATACATAATTCACTATTTTGTTGGCTGCTTATAAATGGATAATAATAAACTCCTGGCTGAATGCAAGCTCAGAAATGCAGAATCCAAAATTGGAAGAACACCATAAGATGATAAATATGTAACTTTATGGTACTAATTTTCCTCTAGGTAATTACAGTGAGAGCAAAGAAACATGTAGCTATAGTGTTAAAATCTGAATGGAAATTTTGACATTCTGCTTGTGCAGAGCAAGATTTTTATAAAGAAAATCTTTGAAAATATAAGCACCCATACCTCTGTAACAGTGCTACATCAGCAATACTAAGATTGCTGCTTAAGTTGAATGGTGTTCAATGGGTAATGTAAATTCAAAGCTAATTTCATTTCTATTTTACTTTTTGATATATTCCTAAACTTCATGTAGATCTATTGCCTGGTTATATTAATCAACAGCCATAAATATGGGGATATTTTCTTTATGTGCTGTGACAGAACCATTAACATTTTTGTCCACCATATTTATATATATATATATGTATGTATGTATGTATGTATGTATTTATGTATTTTTTGCAGTATGTGGGCTGCTCACTGCTGTGGCCTCTCCCATTGCAGAGCACAGACTCCAGACATGCAGGCTCAGTGGCCATGTCTCATGGGCCTAGCCACTCCATGGCATATGGGATTTTCCCAGATAGGGGCACGAACCCGTGTTCCCCGCATCAGCGGGAGGATTCCCAACCACTGTGCCACCAGGGAAGCCCTATATATATATTTTAAAATACAAAAGCATATATGTATACATGATTCTTTGCTACAAATGAACAGCATCACAAATAAATTTTAATTAAGTAATTTATTATACTACAAATAGTTTCTGTCCAAGATGATTTAATTAGACACTTAGAACATTACAAAAATTTTAAGATGTTAACTAAAAACTTTACTAAATTTAATTTCCATTGTGACACCACTAGGAAAAAAGAAACAAAGGCAGACAGAATATTCATCGATTTCTATAAATTATTTATAAACTAATATTTACCTAATTGTAAATAAAAGGAAATAAAGATAACGATATGAAGTAAATTTTATTTTACTTTTTACAGAAATCAAAGAAGTAAAAGAAATAAAAGGAATCCAAATCAGAAAAGAAGTAAAGTTGTCATTGTTTGCAGATGACATGATACTATACATAGAGAATCCTAAAGATGCTACCAGAAAAATACTAGAGCTAATCAATGAATTTGGTAAAGTAGCAGGATACAAAATTAATGCACAGAAATCTCTGGCCTTCTTATACACTAATGATGAAAAATCTGAGATTGAAATTAAGAAAACACTTCCATTTACCATTGCAACAAAAAGAATAAAATATCTAGGAATAAACCTGCCTAAGGAGACAAAAAACCTGTATGCAGAAAAGTATAAAACACTGATGAAAGAAATTAAAGATGATACAAATAGATGGAGAGATATACCATGTTCTTGTGTTGGAAGAATCAACAGTGTGAAAGTGACTTTACTACACAAAGCAATCTACAGATTCAATGCAATCCCTATCAAACTACCACTGGCATATTTTAGAGAACTAGAACAAAGAATTTCACAATTTGTATGGAAACACAAAAGACCCCGAATAGCCAAAGCAATCTTGAGAACGAAAAATGCAGCTGGAGGAATCGGGCTCCCTGACTTCAGACTATACTACAAAGCTACAGTAATCAAGACAGTATGGTACTGATACAAAAACAGAAATATAGATCAATGGAACAGGATAGAAAACCCAGAGATAAACCCACACACATATGGTCAACTTATCTTTGATAAAGGAGGCAAGCATATACAGTGGAGAAAATACAGCCTCTTCAATAAGTGGTGCTGGGAAAATTGGACAGGTACATATAAAAGTATGAAAATAGAACACTCCCTAACACCATATACAAAAATAAACTCAAAATGGGTTAAAGACCTAAATATAAGGCCAGACACTATCAAACTCTTAGAGGAAAACATAGACAAAACACTCTATGACATCAATCACAGTAACATCCTTTCTGACCCATCTCCTAGAGAAATGGAAATTAAAACAAAAATAAACAAATGGGACCTAATGAAAAGTAAAAGCTTTTACACAGCTAAGCATACCATAAACAAGACCAAAAGACAACCCTCAGAATGGGAGAAAATATTTGCAAATGAAGCAACTGACAAAGGATTAATAACCAAAATTTATAAGCAACACATGCAGCTCAATTACAATGAAACAAACAACACAATCCAAAAATGGGCAGAGGACCTAAATAGATATTTCTCCAAAGAAGATATATAGATTGCCAACAAACACATGAAAGAATGCTCAACATCATTAATCATTAGAGAAATGCAAATCAAAACTACAATGAGATATCATCTCACACCATTCAGAATGGTCATCATAAAAAAATCTAGAAACAATAAATGCTGCAGAGGGTGTGGAGAAAAGGGAACACTCTTGCACTGTTGGTGGGAATGTAAATTGATACAGCCACTATGGAGAACAGTATGGAGGTTCCTTAAAAAATTACAAATAGAACTACCATACAACCCAGCAAACCCACTACTGGGCATATACCCTGAGAAAACCATAATTCAAGAAGAGTAATGTACCAAATTGTTCATTGCAGCTCTATTTACAATAGCCAGGACATGGAAGCAACCTAAGTGTCCATCAACAGATGAATGTATAAATAAGATGTGGCACATATATACAATGCACTATTACTCTGCCATAAAAAGAAATGAAACTGAGTTATTTGTAGTGAGGTGGATGGACCTAGAGTCTGCCATACAGAGTGAAGTAAGTCAGAAGGAGAAAAACAAATACTTTATGCTAACACATATATATGGAATCTAAGAAAAAAAATGTCATGAAGTGACTAGGGGTAGGACGGGAATAAAACACAGACCTACTAGAGCAAGGACTTGAGGATATGGGGAGGGGGTAGGGTAAGCTGTGACGAAGTGAGAGTGGAATGGACATATATACACTACCAAACGTAGGGTGGATAGCTAGTAGGAAGTAGTCGCATGACACAGGGAGATCAGCTATGTGGTTTGTTCCCACCTAGAGGGGTGGGATAGGGAAGGTGGGAGGGAGGGTGACACAAGTGGGAAGAGATATGGGAACATATGTGTATGTATAACTGATTCACTTTGTTGTAAAGCAGAAACTAACACACCATTGTAGAGCAATTATACTCCAATAAAGATGTTAAACAAACAAACAAAGCAACAAAAAAGATGATTTAAATAAATAGATACCTAGAACATTAAAAAAAATGTTAAGTTGTTAACTGAAAATTTTATCAAATTTAATTTCCATTGTGATGACACTATGATAAAAGAAACAAAGGCAGAAAGAATATTCATCCATTTTTATAAAATGTTTGTTAACTAATATTTACCTAATTGTACATAAAATGAAATAAAGATAATGATATGAAGTAAATTTTATTTTAAATAAATCAATAACATTTAGAAATTATGGGGTTTGTCCTGGCCTTAGACAGAGCTCACATATATCTGTGCACTTGCCATAATTGATCTCTAAGCATTATCCATGATATCCAGACTCCTCTGTCAGTTTATTTAGTGAAAATGTTCCCTTGGATATCTAATGGACATCTCAAACTTAATACATGCAAAAGTGAGCTCCTGGCTTTCCTTCTAAATCGGCTCCTCTCTCTTGTTTATCCCTTCTCTGTAAATAGCAATTCCATTATTTTAGCTGCTCAGGAAAAAAACTTGAATTCATGTGCATTAGTTAGAAATTGAGCTAAGATACAAGAAACAGAGACCTAATTACATGGGCAGACATATAAGGGTTATTTTTCCAATGTAACAAATGTTCTGTTTAGATATGGACAGTTGCTATTATCTGTTTAAGGGTTTAAGGTATGTTTTTTACAATCACCTTGGTATTTTTGTCCACATTCCAGGTAGCAAAGAGAAGAAAATGACAAGGGCAATAAGATAAACATCTTAACTGAGCCAATTCCTTTTAAGGTGATTTTTTTTTTAAGTTGAAGTATAATTGAGTTATAATACTATATTAGTTTCAGTTATACAACATTGTGATTCAGTATTTTTTACAGATTATACTCCACTAAAATTTATTACAAGATAGTGGCTATAATTCCCCATGATATACAATATATATTTTGCTTAGTTATACATACTATAAAGTCTTTTATCTGAAGATACACCCCAAAATTTTAATCTTGTATTTCTGTTGCCACCTCGATTCAAAAGAGAAGCTGGGAAATTTAATTCCTACTCTTCCTCCACTTCACCCCTCCTCATTCTACTTTTAACTTAAGAACACTGACACATTCCATAAGGAAATTTTATTATCAAGGAAGAAGGGAGAAATGATAAGAAACTCGCAGTCTCTTCTTTTTAATCTTTAATGCCTTTCAATTATGCTGTATTTCCAGTCCATAAGAAAACCTTGTCATCTTTTCCATAAAAAAAGATAGCATCCAAAACTGGACCACTTTTCACCACTTCAACTGCTACTGTTTTGTTCTAAGCCATTATATCACATCTATGTTATGCAAATAGCCTCTAATTTAGTCTTTATCTTGGCCACCACCCCTGCTATACTTTATTCTCTGCACTGAAGCCATATTGGTCGTTCCAAAAGAGTCTTGTCATACCTCTCTTCTGCTTAACATTTTCCAGTGAGTTTCTATCTCGCTCAAGGTAAAATTAAAAGTTCCTGCAATCATTTAAAAGGCAATGTTGTCAGACCCAATACCTTCAGCTCCTACTATTTCTCTCACTTAAAAACTATATTCTACCATGACCTGCCTTCTTGCTATTTCTCTAACAAAACAGGAACATTCCTGTCTTTACACTGGCTTTTCCCTTATACTTAACCTGTACCACCTCTACTTTCCCTCTATTTATACCTAACTTTTACCTCTCCTCATAAATTATTTGTGCTGGTTCTCTGGCTATCTCTCTCTTCCTTTTTCTACTTTTCTATCTTTTCCCCATATAGCCTTTTCAAAAGCTTTTGTTGTTATTATTACCCCTACCCTCTACCCCCTCTCTAGCCCTTCCCCCAAATCTCCACAAGCCAAACTTATTCACCTCTTTCAAGCCACTGAACACACTATTGAACATTGAACATTGTAAGCCCCCACATTTCTGATGCCTCTTGCCCTATTATGCCCTGTCATTTTCCCCATACCACCTACCATCTTCTAATATTCTATATTGTTTACTTTAACTTAAGTTTATTGTTCCCTACCCATTTAGAATATGAGAACCATAGGTATTTAAATATAATTTTATATAATTTTAATATAATTCAGACTTAAACCCTTTATATTTTTAGAAAAAAATACATTTTCTCAATTTCTAGATTGACATGTCACCTAATTGAATTCTCAAAACAATTATTTATTTTAACAACATTACATCAACAGCTCTAAGTTTCTGAACTTTCAATCAAATAACATAATTAGAAAGAGTAAGGGGTTTTACTTGCATGCTTTAATATAATTTACATTTTTTAACATATTTATTGGAGAATAATTGCTTTACAACATTGTGTTATTCTGCAGGATAAAAAACTGAATCAGTTATATGTATACATATATCCCCATAATCCCTGACTCATGCGTCTCCCTGCCACTTTCCGTAAGTCACCCCTCTAGGTAGTTAAAAAGCACCAAGTTTATCTCCCTGTGCCCTGCCGCTTCTTCTCACTAGCTATCCATTTTACATTTGGAAGTGTATATATGTCAATGCTACTCTCTCTCTTCATCCCAGCTTAACCTTCCCCCTCCCCATGTCCTCAAGTCCATTCTCTACGTTTGTGTCTTTATTCCTGTCCTTCCCCTAGGTTCTTCAGAACCTTTTTTTTTTTTTTTTTAAGATTTCATATATATGTGTTAGCATACGGTATTTGTTTTTCTCTTTCTGACATACTTCACTCTGTATGACAGACTCTAGGTCCATCCACATCACTACAAATAACTCAGTTTCATTCCTTTTTATGGCTGAGTAATATTCCATTGTATATATGTGCCACATCTTCTTTATTTATTCATCTGTCTATGGACACTTTGGTTGCTTCCATATCCTGGCTATTGTAAATAGAGCTTCAATGAATATTTTGGTACATGACACTTTTTGAATTATGGTTTTCGCAGGATATATGCCCAGTTGTGGGATTGCTGGGTCGTATGGTAGTTCTATTTGTAATTTTTTAAGGAACCTCCATACTGTTCTCCATAGTGGCTTTATCAACTTACCTTCCCACCAACAATGCAAGAGGGTTCTCTTTTCTCCACACCCTCTCCAGCATTTATTGTTTGTAGATTTTTTGATGATGGCCATTCTGACCAGTGTGAGGTGATACATCATTGTGGTTTTGATTTGCATTTCTCTAATGATTGATATGTTGAGCATTGTTTCATGTGTTTGTTGTCATTCTGTATATCTTCTTTGGAGAAATGTCTATTTAGGTCTTCTGCCCATTTTTGGATTGGGTTGCTTGTTTTTTTGATATTGCACTGCAAAAGCTGTCTGTATATTTTGGAGATTAATCCTTTGTCAGTTGCTTCATTTTCAAACATTTTCTCCCATGCTGAGGGTTGTCTTTCTGTCTTCTTTAATGTTTTGCAAAAGCTTTTAAGTTTCATTAGGTCCCATTTGTTTATTTTTCTTTTTGTTTCCATTTCTCTAGGTGCTGGTTCAAAAAGGATCTTGCTGTGATTTATGTCATAGACTGTTCTGCCTATGTTTTCCTCTAAGAGTTTTATAGTGTGGCTTTACGTTTAGGTCTTTAAACCGTTTTGTATTTATTTTGGAGTATGTTGTTAGGAAGTGTTCTAATTTCATTCTTTTACATGTAGCTGTCCAGTTTTCCCTACCCAACTTATTGAAGAGGATGACTTTTCTCCATTGTATATGCTTGCCTCTTTGCAAAAGATAAGGTGACCACAAGTGCATGGGTTTATCTCTCGGCTTTCTATCCTGTTCCACTGATCTATATTTTTGTTTTTGTGTCAGTACCATACAGTCTTGATTACTGTAGCTTTGTCATATATTCTGAAGCCAGAGAGCCTTATTCCTCCAGCTCTGTTTTTCTTTCTCAAGATTGCTTTAGCTATTGGGTGCCTTTTGTGTTTCCATACAAACAGTATAATTTTTTGTTCTAGTTTTGTGAAAAATGCCATTGGTATCTTGATAGGGATTGCACTGAACCTGTAGATTGCTTTGGGTAGTATAGTCATTTTCACAATGTTATTCTTCCAATCCAAGAACATGGTATATGTCTCCATCTGCTTGTACCATCTTTAATTTCTTTCATCAGTGTCTTATCGTTTTCTGCATATAGGTCTCTTGTCTCCTTTGGAAGGTTTATACTTAGATATTTTATTCTTTTTGTTGCAGTGGTAAATGGGAGTGTTTCCTTAATTTCTTTTTCAGAATTATTGCTTTTTGTGTGTAGGAATGCAAGAGATTTCTGTGCATTAATTTTGGATCCTTCTACTTTACTAAATTCGTTGACTAGCTCTAGTAGTTTTTGATACCATCTTTAGAATTCTATATATATAGTGTCAGGTCATCTGCAAACAGTGACAGTTTTACTTCTTCTTCTCCAGTTGAATTCCATTTATCTATTTAGTTTTTCTGATTGCTGAGGCTAAACCTTCCAAAACTAGGTTGAATAATGGTGGTGAGAGTGGGCAACCTTGTCTTTTTCCTGATCTTACTGGAAGTGGTTTCAGATTTTCACCTTTGAGAACAATGTTGACTGTGGGTTTGTCATATATGGCCTTTAGTATTATGCAGTTAGTTCAATCTAGGCCCAGTTTCTGGAGATATTTTTTGTAAATGGGTGTTGAATGTTGTTGAAATCATTTTCTGCATCTATTGAATGTGTCATATGGTTTTTACACTTCAATTTGTTAACATGTTATATCACATTGATTCTTTTGTGTATAGTAAAGAACCCTTGCCTTCCTGGGATAAATCCCACTTGATCATGGTGGATGATCCTTTTAATATTTTGTTGGATTCTGTTTGCTAGTATTTTGTTGAGGACTTTTGCATCTATGTTCATCAGTGATATTGGGGTGTGTTTTTCTTTTTTTGTGACATTTTTGCCTGGTTTTCATATCAGTGTGATGGTGGCCTCTTAGAATGTGTTTGGGAGTGTTCCTCCCTCTGCTATATTTTGGAAGATTGTGAGAATGATAGGTGTTAGCTCTTCTGTAAATGCTTGATAGAACTCACCTGTCACACCATCTGGTCCTAGGCTTTCATTTGTTGGAAGATTTTTAGTCACAGTTTCAATTTCAGTGCTTGTGATTGGGATGTTCATATTTTCTATTTCTTACTGGTTCAGCCTTGGAAGTTTGTACTTATTTAAGAATTTGTCAATTTCTTCCACGTTGTCTATTTTATTGGCATACAGTTTCTTGTAATAGTCTCTCATGATCCTTTGTATTTCTGCAGTGTCAGTTGATACTTCTCCTTTTTCATTTCTAATCCTGTTGATTTGAGTCTTCTTTTTCTTGATGAGTCTGGCTAAAGGTTTTTTTTTTTTTTTTTTTTTTTTTTTTTAATTTTGCTTATCTTCTCAAAGAACCAACTTTCAGTTTTATTGATCTTTGCTATTGTTTCCTTCATTTATTTTTCATTTATTTCTGATCTGATCTTTATGATTTCTTTCTTTCTGCTAACTTTGGGGCTTTTTTTGATGTTGTTCTTCTTCTTCTGTCTCTAATTGCATTAGGTGTGAGGTTAGATTGTTTATTTGAGATTTTTCTTGTTTCTTCAGGTAGGACTGTATTGCTATAAACTTCCCTTTTAGAACTGCTTTTGCTGCATCCCATAGGTTTTGGGTTTTCCTGTTTTCATTGTGATGTATTTTTACGTATTTTTTGATTTCCTCTTTGATTTCTTCAGTGATCACTTCGTTATTAAGTAGTGTATTGTTTAGCCTCCATGTGTTTGTATTTTTTACAGATTTTTTCAGGTAATTGATATCTAGTCTCATAGCATAGTGATCAGAAAAGATATTTGATATGATTTGAATTTTCCTAAATTTACTGAGGCTTGATTCTTGACCCAAGATATGATCTATCCTGGAGAATGTTCCATGAGCACTTGAGAAGAAAATATATTCTGTTGCTTTTGATGGAATGTCCTATAAATATCAATTAAGTTTATCTGGTCTGATGTGTCTTTTAAAGCTTAAGTTTCCTTATTTAGTCTCATTTTTGATGAACTGTCCATTAGTGAAAGTGGGGTGTTAAAGTTCCATACTATTATTGTGTTACTGTCAATTTCCCCTTTTATGGCTCTTAGCATTTGCCTTATGTTATGAGATGCTACTATGTTGGGTGCATAAATAGTTACAATTGTTATATCATCATCTTAGAATGATCCCTTGATCATTATGTAGTGTCCTTCTTTGTCTCTGGTGAAAGTCTTTATTTTAAAGTCTATTATGTTTGATATGAGAATTGCTACTCCAACTTACTTTTGATTTCCATTTGCATGACATATACTTTTCCATGCCCTCACTTTCAATCTGTATGAGTCCCTAGGTGTGAAGTGGGTCTCTTGTTGAAAGCATATATATGGGTCTCATTTTTAATCCATTCAGCCAGTCTGTGTCTTTTGGTTGGAGCTTTTTATCCATTTACCTTTAAGGTAACTATCAATATATATTTTCCTATTACCATTTTCTTAATTGTTTTGGGTTTGTTATTGTAGGTTTTTTCCTTCTTTTGTGTTTTCTACCTAGAGAACTTCCTTTAGCATTTGTTGCAAAGCTAATTTAGTGATGCAGGATTCTCTTATCTTTTGCTTGTCTATAAGGGTTGAATTTCTCTGTTGAATCTGAATGAGACCCTTGCTGTGTAGAATCATCTTCATTAAAGGTTTTTCCCTTTCATCACTTTAAATATGCCCTGCCATTCCCTTCATATTTGCACAGTTTGGGCTGAAATATCAGCACTAAACTTTATGGGGATTCCCTTGTATGTTATTTGTTGCTTTTTCCTTGCTGCTTTTTAGTATTTTTTTAATTTAATTTTTGATAGTTTGACTAATATATGTTTTGGCGTGTTCATCCTTGGATTTATCCTGTATGGGACTCTCTGCACTTCCTGGACTTTATTGCTATTTCCTTTCCCATGTTAGGGATGTTTTCAATTGTGATCTCTGCAAATATTTTCCCACACCCTTTCTTTTTCTCTTCTTCTTCTTGGACCCCTTAATTCAAGTGTTGCTGCTTTTAATGTTGTCTCAGAAGTTTCTGAGACTTTCCTCAATTCCTTTCACTCCTTTTTCTCTATTGTGCTCTGCAGCAGTTATTTCTACTATTTTATTTTCCAGGTTACTTATCTGTTCTTCTGTCTCAGTTGTCCTGCTACTGATTCTTTCTAGAGTGTTCTTAATTTCATTTATTGTGTTTTTCATCATTGTTTGTTTGCTTTTTAGTTCTTCTATGTCCTTGTTAAATGTTTCTTCTACTTTCTCCATTCTATTTTCGAGATTTTTCATCACCTTTACTATCATTACTCTGAATTCTTTTTCAGGTAGACTGCCTATTTCCTCTTCATTTGTTTGGTCTGGTGGGTTTTTACATTGCTTCTTCATGTGCTGCATATTTCTCTTTCTTCTCATTTTGTTTAAGTTACTCTGTTTGAGGTCTCCTTTTCACAGGCTGCAGGTTCATAGTTCACATTGTTTTTAGTGTCTTTCCCCAGTGGGTGATGTTGGTTCAGTGGCTTGTGTAGGTTTCGTGGTGGTGGGGACTGGTGCCTGTGTTCTGGTTGATGAGGCTGTATCTTGTCCTTCTGGCATGCAGGGCCACATCCAATTATGTGTTTTGGAGTGTCTGTGAATTTAGTATGACTTTAGACAAGCTCTCTGCTGATGGGTGGGTTTGTGTTCCTGTCTTGCTTGTTGTTTGGCTTGGGACATCCAGCACTGGACTTACTGGCCATTGGGTTGAGGTGGGTCTTACTGTTGAGACAAAGATCTCTTCGTGATCTCTCATTGATTGATATTACATGGAGCTGAGAGGTTTCTGGTAATTGAATATCCTTGATTCAGCCCTCCCATCTTTGAGTCCCAGGCCCAACACCCTGCTGGAGCACCAAGACCCTGCCAGCCACACAGCTCAGAAGAAAAGGAAAAGAGAAACCAAAACACAAGCTAGAAAACAAAACCAAAAAAATGAACAGATAGAACCATAGGACAAATTTTAAAAGCAAACCTATAAAGAGAGAATCACACAAAGAAGCATACACATACACACTCACAAAAAGAGAAATAGGGAAAAATATATATTTATATATTTTTAAAAATGAGGAGAGCAACCAAACCAATAAAAAAAAAATCCACCAATGATAATAAGCACTAAATACTATACTAAGATAAACATAAAACCAGAAACAAATTATAAGCAGAAGGCAAACCCTAAGTCTACAGTTGCTCCCAAAGTCCACTGCCTCAATTTTGGGAACATTCCTTTGTCTCTTCAGGTATTCTTCAGGTGCATGGTTTATCAAGTTGATTGTGTGGATTTATTCTGCTACTCCTGGTGCTGCACAGAGAAATTTCCCTTTCTTTTCTTTGTTCGCTCAGCTCCTGGGGTTCAGCTTTTGTTTTGGCATTGACTGTGCATGTAGGTTGCCCTCAGACATCAGTTCCCTGCCCAGACAGGAGGGAGTTAAATGCAGCAGCTGATTAGGTCTGTGTTGATCACTCAGGCTGAGGGGAGGGAGGGATATGGTAGTCAAAATTGGATTGTGCATTGAGCCTGAAGCAGCAAAGGCTGACGTGACATTGCAACAGCCTGAGGCAAACCGTCTATTCTCCTGGGGAAGTTGTCCCAGGATCTCAGGACCCTGGCAGTAACGTGCTGCATAGCCTCCCGGGGGCTGTGGATAGTGACCTGTGCTTGCACACAAGATTATTGGTGGCAGCTGCAGCAGTCAGCATTTCATGCCCATCTCTGTTGTCTGAGCTGATAACCATGCCTCATACCCATCTCTGGAGCTCACTGAGGCAATGTTCTGCCTTCTGTGGGCACACTGGGAAGGAATCCTCTCTCCTTGTGCACCTAAAAACAAAGGTCTCTTGCCTCTCCAGCAGGTCCAGACTTTTTCTCAGAATCCCTCCCTGCTAGCTCTGGTGCACTAGCCCCCTTCAGGCTGTCTTCATGGAGCCGAACCCTGTCCTCACCCTGGGATCTGAGCTCCATAGTCAGAGCCTCATCTCCCAACCCCCACCCATCCCAGCAGGTGAGCAGACAAGCCTCTCAGCCTGGAGTGCTGGTCAGCTCTGATCCTCTGTGCAGGAATCTCTCCACTTTGTACTCTACACCACTGATCCTGTGCTCTCCTTCATAGCTCCAAAGCTTCCTCCCTGCCCACCTCCCATCCCCACTAGTGAAGGGGCATCCTAGTGTGTGGAAACTTTTCCTCCTTCACAGATACCTCCCAGAGGTGTGGGTTCCATCTCTATTCTTTTGTCTCTGTTTTTTGTTTTGTTTTTTCTTTTGTCCTACCCAGGTACATGGGGATTTTCTTGCCTTTTTGGAAGTCTGAGGTCTTCTGCCAGTGTTAACTAGGTGTTCTGTAGAAGTTGTTCCAAATGTAGATATAATTTTGATGTATATGGGGAGGAAGGTGATCTCCACTTCTTATTCCTCTGCCATCTTGAAGGTCTCTCTACATTACATTCTATTTGTAATTGAGTGAGACAAGGAGACTCACATGCATGGAACATGTAGCAAAATAACTGATGTGAAATATATTAGAATTCTTAAAATTTTTTCTCATATATAATTCTCCCCTTTCTCCCATTAGTCCAGAGGCACCCACTGCCTCAAGAAATATGAAAATTGTTTTAGAAAGGATATAAAGATACATTTTTTAATTACTCATTTTGGATTCCAAAATAGACTAATTTTAATTAAAAAATGAAGAAATTTGTATGAAAATCCTGGCTTTTAATTTCAAAAGCTGGACATTTCAAAGAGAAAATTATTTTCTCAGAATTGTCCAAATATTATGGTTTAAAATGTCAATGATTAAGGTTGAAAAATTAGATTAAAGAATTTATGAAAGTTCACCATAAATTAGAAAGAGACATTATATCTGATAAAAAGGCAATGTCTACCATGGAGGAAGCAAGAAAATAACTACATGGGCATAGGAAGAAGATATAAATATTCAAAGCAGACAAGATTAAGCCCCTTGGTCATTGGTCATATGGAAAGATAGAATTATGAAATTATGAGTTCAAGTAAAAAGCAGAATGTGTTTTTACATTATTTTTTTATTTAGAACTCTGGGAGAAAACATTACAGTGTGTAACATGTCAACATGAAATGGCTAGAGACCATGGTTCTCACATTCTAATGGAGGGTTTGCATGTTGTTTAGGTTAAAAGACTATCTGAGATGATTATTTTCTCTATTTCACAGTGTTCTGGTAGGCTGTGGAAGAGAACCAGAAGTTTCTGCATGGTTTAAAAATGTAAAAGTATTTCTGCATGCTCTAAAATTGTAAAAATATTGAGAGAGTACATGACCCAAATATGTCTGGTGTTAAGACAAAGAGGGTTCTGTGATCCTTAAGAATAGAGTCCACAGCAGTGTCCAGAGATATCAACAGTCAATGTTAGCACCTAAACAAAACTCAGGCCGGATCAGTTGCAACAAAATAAAAAAGGTGGGGGTAAAGGGTGGCACCACAAACTAAGTGTGGTGAGACACTAGCACTAGCAGAGATCAATAATGTTCCAGAGGACAGTGCACACACTCTTCCCAAGTCTTGATATTCTTCAGGCATCCAAGCCCAAGTAGAAACCAGAATAGAGGTGTACAATTTAATATATGCTTATAATTATACTGTGTGAAGTTTGTAATTTGTTCACTAAAACTCAAAGGTGAAGAAATACAGCTTCCTATATTACTTTGATAAATGATGGCATAGATGGCCCTTGACAAAATAGAAAAGTAGAGAGAAGAGGAAATTTACCTTTTGGAATTACATCTCCTTTTTGTAATATTTGAACATATTTCAGTACTCAGGATTTAATTGTTAAAAATCAATGCATCTGGCTAATAAAAAAAAATCATACTGATCTTTAAGTAACTGAGTATGTTAGACATTCATGGAACACTTGAGTTTTAAAGTGAAGAACATTTGAAAAGTGTGTTCGTTTATCTAAAAGGCATTACTATGTAATCTTAGTATTTCATAATACAAGTAAAATATACTTAGCAAAAGTGCTCTGTATTGATGCAACTTATATCAAACCATATAAGGCTACCTCCCCTGCCTACTATGTCTCAGAAGAAATCCTGAACCTAAATGGAAGAATAATATATTTGCTACTACTCTTCACAGGAAACAGAAAACTCATTTAGCTGGGAATTTGAAGAGAAGTTAATGAAGGGCTATTCACCGTTTTGTGGCAGAACTGAGAGAATCAACAAGGCAGAGTGAGGAGCCTGGCAACTAGCAATAAAAGGAAGGAATTACCATCATGATTTCTGAAGGGGCAAAAAAGAAATGGTAATACTGAAACAGAGCTGGAGCCATGGAAAAGAGGCTGCCAAATAGAAGTCTCCTTTTTTGTGCCATAAACACCTTTGTCAGTAAAAATATATGAATCCCTCCTCAGAATACTACTTTTCAAAATATTTATTTTATGGTAGTTAGAACACAACATGAAATTTACACTCAACACATTTTTAAGTCTACAATGCTCTATTGTGACTATAGGTAAAATGTTGTTCATCAGATACATAGAACTTACATTAGTGCCAAAAATATAAAAATACTTAGGAATAAATTTAAGAAGGTGAAAGACTTGTATACTGAAAACTACAAAACACTAATGAAAGAAATTTTAAAAAACTCAAACAAATGGAAAGATATCCCACATTAATGGATTGGAACACTTAAAATTGTTAAAATGTCTATACTACCCAAAATGATCTACAGATTCAGTATAATCTGTATCAAAATCCCAATCACATTTTTTGTAGAAATAGAAACAAACAATTCTAAATTTTATATGAATCCACAAAATGTCATGAATAGCCAAGTCAATCTTCAGAAAGAAAAACAAAGCTTGAGTCATCATACTTCCTGATTTCACAATTCACTACAAAGACACAGTAATCAAAACAGTATAGAACAAGCATAGTGATAGATATATAAACCAGTGAAATAGAATAGAGGGTGCATAAATAAATTCACATACATATGGTCAATTATTTTTTACAACCATGCCAATAGGGAAAGCATAGTCTCAATCTTAAATGAAGATTTAATCTTCATTCTAGTTATATACCTGTTTAGGCTTAATATTTCTTAATGTTTCTGTCTTGGTAATTTGTATATTTCTAGGAATTTATTAATTTCTTCTAAGATGTCCAGTTTGTTGGCATATAATTATTCATGATGGTCTCATATGATCCTTTTTACTTTTGTGTCATCACTTGTAAAATCTCCTCTTTCAATTTTGATTTTACTTGAGTCTTTGTTCCTTTTCTCTTAGTATATCTAAGGGTTTGTCAATTTTGTTCATCATTTTGTAAAAAAATCACTTAGTTTAATTGTATTGTTTTTATACTTTATTTATTTACACTGTAATGTTTGTTATTTCCTTCCTTCTTCTAATGCTGAGCTTAGTTTTTTTTCTGCATTTTTTAGCTCCATGAAAAAATTAAAAATGTGAAAGTAGGCTTTTTGTGTAAAAGCTTTCTTCTTTTATTTAAATTTAAGTATAGTTGATTTACAATATTATATTAGTTTCAGGTGTACAGCATGGTGATTCTGTATTTTTACAGATTTTACTCCATTAGAAGTTATTATAAGATAATGGAATATAATTCCCTGTGCTATACAACATATCTTTGTTACTTATCTATTTTACACATAATTGTTTGTATTTCTTAATTCTATGCTCCTAATTTGCCCCTCTTCCTTTCCCTCTCCCCTTTGGCAACTGATGGTTTGTTTTCTATATCTATGAGTCTGTTTCTGGCTTTTGTATACAAACATTTGTGTTATTTTTTAGATTCCTCACATAAGTTATAACATACAGCATTTGTCTTTCTCTTTCAGACTTATTTCACTAAGCATAACATTCTTTAGGTTCAGCCACATTGCTGCAAATGGCAGAATTTCATTCTTTTTTATAGCTAAGTAGTATTCTGTTGTATATATACCACATTAGAAAAGTTGAGCATTTTTAATTTGTCTGTAAGCCATCTATAAGCCTTCTTTGGAAAAATATCAATTCAGATCTTCTGCCCATTTTTTGATTGGGTTGTTTGTTTTTGTGATATTGAAGTGTGAAAACTTTCTTTTTTTAATGTAAGCATTTATTACACTAAAGTTCCCTATTCAGTACTATTTTGCAGCATACCAAAAGTTCTGATATGTTGTGTTTTTTACTTCTTCTTTGATATAGGAATTGTTCAAGAGTGTGTCATCTAGTTCCACATATTTGTGAATTTTCCCCTTTTCCTTCTCCTATTGACTTCTAGTTTCATGCCATTGTGTTCAGAAAAGATACTTGGTATACTTCCAATCTTCCTTAAGTTTGTTGATTTGTTTTCTGATATATCCCAGAGAAAGCTCCATGTGCACTTGAGAAAAATCTACATTCTGTCCCTGTTGAGTGGGATGTCCTATATATGTCTGTTAGGTCTATACATTTGTTAAACTTCTGTTTCCTTATTGTTGTTCTATCCATTAATGAAAGTTGAGGATTGAAGTTTCCAACTATTATTGTATTGTTGTCCATTTCTGCCTTCAATTATGTCAATGTTTGCCTTATGGATTTAGGTACTTTGATGTTTGGTACATATAACATATGTAGTTATAATTGTTTCATCTTACTGGTGTATTGATTCTTTTATGATTATATAATGTCCTTCTTTGTGCCTTATGACAATTTTTGACTAAAAGTCTATTTTGTCTGATATAAGTATAGCCACACCTCCTCCCTTTTGTTCACCACTTGTATGAAATATCTTTTTCCATGCCTTCATTTTTAGCCTATGTGTGTATTTAAATCTAAAATGAATTCCTTAAAGACAGCTCATTTTTTATATCATTAAGCCATTCTTCATTTTTTAATTGGAGAGTTTAATTTATTTACATTCAAAGTAATTATTGATAGGGAAGGATGTACTATTGACATTTTGTTAATTGTTTTTTGTTTATCTTGTAGTTATCTTGTCTGTCTTTTTTCTCTTCCTATTTCTTTGTGCTTGGATGATTTTTGTATTGATACAAAAATCACTTTGATACCTTTATCTCTTTTGTGCAGCTTCTATATTCTTTTGTGTGGTAACCTTGGGACTTGCATAAAGTATCATATAATTACAGTAGTCTATTTTAAGCTGATAATACATTCAGTTAATTGCATTCAAAAATACTAAACTTTAACTACCCCCTCCACTTTTATGTTACTGTTGTTACAATTTACATCTATTTATATTGTATATATTGTGTATATTTATGTTACACTTAGCTTTATTACTTTTGCTTTTTAACTTTTATTCTGGTGTTAAAAGTGATATATCCACCACCATTACAGTTATACAGTATTCTGTAATTGTCTATATATTTACCTTTACCAATAGGTTTAATAATTTCTTAAGCTAATATGTTTCTGTTTAGCGTACTATCATTTCAACTTGAACTCACTTAACATTTCTTGTAAGATAAATCTATTGATGTTAAAGTCCCTCAGCTTTTGTCTGTGAAAGTGTTTAGCTCTCCTTCCATTTTGAAGGACAGCTTTGCTGGGTAAAGAATAATTGGTTAGCGGGGGGGGGGGGGTTGTTGTTAATTTCAGCATTATCCCATTTCTTTCTGGCCTGCAAGATTTCTCTGGAAAAGTCTGCTAAAAAATTATGGGCTTTCCCTTGTGTGCAACAAGTTACTTTTCTCCAAATGCCTTCAAATTTTCTGACTTTGACTTTTGATAATTTTTTAAAATTTATTTATGTATTTATTTATTTATTTAATTTATTTCTTTAGGCTGTGCCAGATCTTAGTTGCAGCACAAAACACTCCACCCACAGACCCTAATGAAAGCATGTGTCCATGTTCTATCACTCTTTCTGCACCCTGCCTTGACCTCTCTGTGTGGCCCCTCAAGGTATGCCTTGCATTTCCTCTAAGACCTATGAGTAATAAACTTCTCTTTTGATTTATCTTGTGATCTTTTAAACCTTGGCTCATCATCTGGCAAGCTGTGCTCCACTTAATAAATGTTAACTTAAAAGTCATAACAAGTAGTCTTAAACTTTTATTGTGTACCAGCAATGTGTTAAACTCTTTACACAAATTTCAATTAATATTGATTTTTGAAATTAATTGTTCATTTACCTTTTATGTCAATAGTTAGAAATAGTTTAAATAGATCCAGAATTAAATTAGCTCCTTCAATATTTTTCAAAACTGGCCTGCAAAATTCTCTGAACCAGATATTGTTTATGTTATAACCCTTTGAATATTTCCTACTTAATAGTCATGGGCTTAGATTTTCTCTTGCTTCTTGAGTCTTTTTTTTGTAATTATTAATTTAATTATTTTATTTAAATTTGTATTAATATCACAGAATAATTTACTTTTATTTCTTCTGTTTTTGGAGTATTTTCTTATTACCTTTTGTTTTTCATTGTTATTGTGTGTTTTTCTCTTCTTTATTCTGGAACATATTAGCTGATGATTCATAAATTTTATTACTTTATCAAAAATCTCACTTAGAATAATTTACTAAGTTTACTAGTTTACTATTTCAAGTGCAGTATTATACTTTATAATAGTTTACTTTTGTGTTCACTGGAGGTACAGGCCTTTCAATTTGTTTCTGGATTTCTCACAAAGGGAATTTGTCCATTAATTTTTGCTGTTTTACACATATTTTTTTTCAATTTTATTTAGGTGCATTTTGTTACTTTTTTTAACCTGAGCGGAATTAAAATTTTTATCTTACATTGTTTAGTAAGGAATCTGTTTGAAGGCTTAATTTACCTACTTTGTTTATCTCACATATGTTAATGGTTTCTGCATACCATTAAGTACTGATTTCAATTTACTCTTTAACTCAGAAGTTATTCAAAGGGAAGATTTTCCCACACCATGTATGGTTGGATATTTTTTCTTTGCTTACTAAGAACTCAAATAATCATTCTCATTAGTTATATAAGACTGAAAACAAAAGCAAAAACAAAAAAATGAAAATCACTCTCATGAATGCAATTAAAGCTACTCATAATGCTTCTTCTTTCAGAAACTTGCACAAATTTTTACTGCAGCAAATTAGCTATAGTAGTTCATTTATAGGAAGACAGCATAAAGAGCACCACAGATACATTTCCCAGTGAAACAAGCAGAGCTCACTCATTAAAGAGAAAAAAAATAGAAAATCCAACCATTTAATATCTTTGGAAATTGTACTAATTATAAGAAATGTTTATTCAAGAAAATCTACTAAAACTTAAAAAGAGATAGTCCACAGTATTTGAGAAACTTTCCTTCACCAACTCCCAGCTCAACTTGACAGGTATCTCCAAATCAGAGGTCACTGTATCTCACCTTGGGGGTCAGGCCATCAACATTTCTTAACCCAACAACTCCAACTGGAAGAAGCTAAAGATGTAGGTGTTTCATACCTATGCCCAACTCCTATATGGGACAGACACTCTACCTTTGATATAGCAAACCAAGAATACTGAGGTCCTAACTTCACTTGCCATTGCTCATTCTTAGACAAGAAAAAGAAACAAAAGCACCCAAATTGGAAGGGAAGAGGTAAAATTGTCACTATTTGTAGATGGCATGGTACTTTATACAAAAAACCCTAACATCTCCACTCAAATGATATTAGAACTAATAAATAAATTTAACAAAGTTGCAGTATACGAGATTAGTGTACAGATTTTTTTTTAGTTTCTATACATTATAATTTACTATTAGAAAGAGTAAGTAAAAAAAAATCTGTTTAAAATTGCATCAAAAATTTAAATATCTAAGAATAAACTTAATCTAGGAGGTGAAATACCTATACTCCAAAAACTAAAACATTAATTAAGGACATTGAAGATGAAACAAAGTAATGGAAATATATCCAATGCTCTTGAATTAGAAGAATTAATATTGTTAAAATGGACAAAAGTCCAAAAGCAATCTACAGATTTAATGCAATACCTATTAAAAAATGCCTATGACATTTTTACAGAACTAGAATAAATAATCCTAAACTTCATATGGGATAATGAAAGACCCCCTGAATTTTGCCAAAACAATCTTAAAAAAAAAAACAACAACCTGGAGTTATCATCCTTCCAGACTTCAGACTACACTAGAAAGTTACAGTAATCAAAAAAGCATGGTACTGGCACAAAACCAAACATATAGATCAGTGGAATAGCAGAGAGACCCCAGAAAGAAGCCTCTAACCTACAATCAATTAATCTCTGATAAAGGAAGCAAGAATATACAATGGAGAAAGACAGTCTCTTCAACAAGTGGTGCTGGGAACACTGGACAACAACATGTAAAACAGTGAGATAAAAAATTACCTCACATTATATAAAAATAAACTCAAAATGGATTAAGTAGTTACATGTATGATCAGAAACCATAAAAATCCTAGAAGAGAACATAGGCAAAACACTTTATGATATAAATCCTAGCAATATTTTTCTGAACCCTTCTTCTAAGACTAAAGAACTAAAAGCAAAAATAAATAAATGAGACATAATCAAACTTAAATTTTTTTGCACAGCAAATGAACCATTGGCAAAATTTAAAAGGCAACATATTGAATGAGAGAAAATGTTTTCAGGTGATGCAACCAAGAAGAGATTAATCTCCAAAATATACAAAGAGCTCATACACCCCAATATCAAAAAAAAAAAAAAAAAACAAACAATCAAAAATTGAGCAGAAGATCTAAATAGATATTTCTCCAAAAAAGACATTCAGATAGCCAAAAGGCCTATGGAAAGATGCTCAACATTGTTAATTATGAGAGAAAGACAAGTCAAAACTACAATGAGTTTTTACCTCACACCAGTCAGAATGGCCATCATTAAAAAGTCTACAGGGCTTCCCTGGTGGCGCAGTGGTTGAGAATCCGCCTGCCGATGCAGGAGACGCGGGTTCGTGCCCTGGTCCGGGAAGATCCCACATGCCGCGGAGCAACTAAGCCCGTGAGCCATGGCCGCTGAGCCTGCGCGTCCGGAGCCTGTGCTCCGCAACGGGAGAGGCCACAACAGTGAGAGGCCCGCATACCGCAAAAAAAAAAAAAAAAAAAAAAAAAAAAAAAAAAAAAAAAAAAAAAAAAGTCTACAAATAATAAATGTTGAAGAGGGTGTGGAGAAAAGGGAACACTCTTACACTCTTTGTGGGAATGTAAATTGGTACAGCCACTATAAAGAACAATATGGAGGTTCCTTAAAAAACTGAAAATAGAGCTACCATATGATCCTGCAATCACACTCCTGGATGTATGTCTGGAGAAAGCCATAATTCAAAAAGATACATGTACCCCAATGTTCACTGCAGCACTATTTACAATAGCCAAGACATGGATGCAACCCAAAGTCCATCGACAGATTAATGGGTAAAGAAGACCTGGTGTATATATATATATATAATAGAATATTACTCAGCCATAAAAAAGAATGAAATAATGCCATTTGCAGCAACATGGATGGATCTAGAGGTTATCATAGTAAGTGAAGTAAGTCAGACAGTAAAAGACAAATATTATATCACTTATATGTGGAATCTAAAAAAAATGATACAAATGAATTTATTTAAAAAACAGAAACAGACTCACAGTCATAGAAAACAAACTTATGGTTACCAAAGGGGAAAAGTGTGGGAGGAAAATAAATTAGCAATTTGGGAGTAACATATACACACTACTATATATAGATAACCAACAAGGACCTACTGTATAGTAGAGGGAACTATACACAATATTTTGTAATAACCTATATGGGAAAAGAATCTGAAAAAGAATATATATGTGCATATATGTGTATAACTGAATCACTTTGCTGTACCCCTGAAACTAGCACAACATTGTAAATCAACTAGACTTCAATAAATAAATAAATAAATAAAATACAAAACAAAAATTCAGAGATACATACACCACAATATTCATAGCAGCAGTAATTTCAATAGCCAAGATATGGATGGAACCTAAATGGTCATCAACACATGAATGGATCAGGAAGATGTGGCATATATATATATGTATATATATATATATGTATATATATATATGTATATACATATATATATATATATATATATATGCATGCACAATGGAATATTACTCAGCCATAAAATGAATGCATTTCTGTCATTTTCAGCAATGTGAATGGACCTAGAGAATGTTATGCTTAGTGAAATGTCAACAGAGAAAGAAAAATACTGTACTGTATCACCTTAAGTGAAAAGAATAATACAAATGAATGTATATGCAAAACAGAAATGTACTCACAAATATAGAATAAAAACTAGTGGTTACCTAAGGGGACAGGGAAGGGTGGAGGGGCAAATTAGGGGTATGAGAGTAAGAGATAGAAACTATTATGTATAAAATAGATAAGCAACATGATATATTATATAGCACAAGGAATTATAGTCATTTCCTTGTAATAACTTTTAATGGAGTATAATTTATTAAAATACAGAATCATGATACTGTACACACCTGAAACTAATATAATGTAAATCAACTATACTTGAATTTTAAAAAAATTAAATGTCAGTGGTCTAAACTCAGCAACTAAAGACAGAGACTGTCAGAGTGAATAACAAAAAACAAGACTCAATTATATGGTGTTTATAGGAAATCCCCTTTAAATATAAAGACAGATTAAAAGTAAAGGGATGAAGAGAGATATAACATGCTAACACCAATCTAAAAAAGAAAGCATAGTTATATTAATTTCAGACAAAATAGACTTCAGAGCAAGAAAACTTATCAGGAATAAATAGGGAATTAATATAAATAATAATAATGATGTTGATGATGATGATGGTGATGATAAATTC
Organism: Kogia breviceps; assembly: GCF_026419965.1. Taxonomy (NCBI): domain Eukaryota; kingdom Metazoa; phylum Chordata; class Mammalia; order Artiodactyla; family Physeteridae; genus Kogia; species Kogia breviceps. The sequence continues at coordinate 55,276,888 of NC_081330.1, forward strand.
TCCGAAAAAATGATAGCAATAGTTACTTTGTTTGTATCTGGTAAAAGAATGTCAGAGTGTCAGAATACATGGGACAAAAACTGATAGAAATTCAACAAGAAAGAGATTAATTTACTGTTATAAATGAAGACTTCAACACTCCTCTATCTGTAACTGACAAGTCCAGCAACTCTAAAATTAGTAAGGACATAGTCAAACTGAAGAACACCATCAATCAAGAGGATCTATTTCACAGCTGTAGAATATTTAACCTAGAAAGAGTAGGATACGTATTATTTTCAAGCTCACCTTTTATACTTACCATAATAGGCCACATTTTGGGATGTAAACAAAGGGAAAAAAATAGAAATCATATGAAGTATACTCCAAATGTAAAAGAATAGATATCATATAAATTATGCCCTCATACTAGAATGGAATTCAACTATAAATCAATAAAATAAAGACAGCTCATATACACTAAAATATTTGAGATTAAACCATATGTTTCAAAACAAAATATAGGTGAAAGAAGTCTCAAAAGAGATGAAAACATATTTTAAAGTAAATAAAAATTAAAATACAACTTATCAAAATTTGTTGAATGCAATGAAAGTAGTGCTTAGAGAGAAATATATAGCATTGAATACATATACTAGAAGTGAAGAAAGATGTAAAATCAATAATCTAAGTTTCTACCTTAGGAAACTAGAAAGAGAAGAGAAAATTAAATCCAAAATAAGCCAAAGAAATTTTAAAAATAAATTTTTTAGAAGAAAACAATATAATTGAAAACAGGATAATCAATAAGGGGAAATCAACAACAAGAAAGACCTGGTAATTTGAAAATGTATTAAAAATAATCAACCTCTAGCCAGGATAACAAATAAAAAAAGAAAGCAGGCACAAACTATTAATAGTAAAGTATAAAGAGGGAAAATCACTACTGATCCCGTGGACAGTATATGGATAATAATGGAATATTAAAAACAATTTTATGCCTACAAATTTGACAACTAGATAAAACAAATGAACTCCTTGAAACACACAATCTACCAAAACTCACACAGGAGAACTAGATAATATGAATATGCCTATAATTATTAAATAAATGAATCCATAATTAATAACTTTCCAAAACAGAGGAAACCAGGGCCAGATGGCTTCATTGATGAATTATACCAAGTTCCTAGGGAATGAATTAAATCAATTCTCTACAATCTCTTGAACAATAAAAGAAGCAGAGGGCATACTTCCTATCTCATTCTATGAGGGAAGCATTACACTAATATCAAAACCAGGCAAACATTACACGAAAGGAAAACTACATACTGATATCTGTCATGAAAAATTATCCAAAAATCCTCAACAAAGTACTAGCAATTTGAATTCTAAAACATATAAAAATAGCCATTCTGCATAACCAGGTAGGATTTGTTGCAAGTATACACACTGGTTTAACATTCAAAAAAGGAGTTTATGTAATCCATCTCATCAATAGGCTAGTGAAGGAAAATTTTATGATCATATAAATAGATGAAGAAAAAGTAATTGACAAAGTCCAAACCACTTATGATAAAAACTTTTAGCAAATTAATTGTAAAGGGAAGCTTTCTCAATTTCAAAAAACATCTATTAAAAAACCCACAGAGAACAACGTCAGCAAGATATCAGACTAGGAAACTCCAAGACCACATTTCCTCATGAAAACACAAAATAAACAACATGCAGAGCAAACTGGCTCTGTGGGAACTCTAGAAACTAGTTAAGAATATGCAACAACCAAGTTAACACCTAACCAAAAAGAAGCCACACTCAAAATGTTAGAAATTATCACTGTGCTTTTACCTACCCTTGCCCTACTGCCTCCTTGGAAGAGTGCATCACAATAGAGAAAAAGTCAACCAATTCCTGTTTCCTCCCTTGGGATGGAAGGGAAAGAGAATTTGTTTGCAAACTTCTGATTTCTCTTGGGGCTTCGCAAGGGATGTGTTTCTGTCTCAACTGATGAGGAAAGCAGGTGGAAATGATGTCATACTTCGGTTATTAGATTGAGGCCACTAAACACAGTAGTGGGTATCATAATGTAAAAGAGGTGCAAGAGAACTGCAGACTTGAAAATATGAGGGAATAAGAATTTATGAGCAGAGAATACAAAAGAATGTATAAGTTTTCAAGAATGAGCAGGAATGAAACACTTAGGAGAAAATAAGACACTTAAAAACAGTCATGTTTATGGAAGAATTAAGGGGATAAAAGCACATGCACAGTCCCAGGGATGATGTATGTCATAGAAAGGTCAAAGAGAACCTTGAACCTTTACACCAGTCTGATTATTGAATGTATTCTACATGAAGCCAATCCACAGACGTTGAAAGGTGGGTGTCTTTTTAAATGCCCAATTTTCAGCAAAAGATCAGAAGGTATTAAAAAAAAGGAAAACATGATCCATTCAAAGAAAGAAGATAAATCTTCAGTAACCACCCATAAAGAAACACAGATCTCAGACTTACTTGAAAAATATTTTAAAACAAGCATCTTAAATATACTTATTGAGCTAAATGAGAACAGATATGGACAGCTAAACAAAATCAGGAAAATAATATATAAACAAAATGAGAAAATCAATGAGATAGAAATTATTAAAAAGAACCATACAGAAATTCTGGAGATGAAAAACAGAATAACTGAGTTGAAGAATTTATTATAGGTGTTCAAAAACAAGCTCAAAGGGGCAGAAAAATAAATCATCAAACTTGAAGACAGGTCATTTAAAGTACTGGGTGTGAGGGGCAAAAAGAAAAACAATAAAGACTAGTAAACAGATCCTGAAAGGCTTATAAAACACCATTAAACCAATCAATATACATATGCATTATTGGGGACCCAAAAGAGAGGTAGGGACAGATAGATTATTTGAAGAAATAGTGACCAAAAACAACTCAAATTTGAGAAAAGACTGGAATGTACAAACTGCAAGAAGCTCAATTAATTCAAATTAGAAAAAACCCAGAAGTCACACATGGAGACACACTATATATAACAAAGCTACTAAAAGACAAAGAGAGAGGATCTGAGGAAGATGGTGAAAGAGTAAGACCTGGAGATCACCTTCCTCTCCACAGATACATAAGAAATACATCTACACGTGGAACTGCTCCTATAGAACACACACAGAACGTTGGCAGAAGACCTCAGAACTCCCCAAAGCCAAGACTCTCCCACATACCTTGGTAGGGAAAAAGAAAAAAGAAAAAAAAAAAAAAAGAGACAAAAGAATAGGGACAGGACCTGCACCAGTCGGAGGGACCTGTGAAGGAGGAAAGGTTTCCACACACTAGAAGCCCCTTCGTGGGCAGAGACTGTGGGTTGGGGATGGGGAAGCTTCAGAGCCATGGAGGAGAGTGCAGCAACAGGGGTGCAGAGGGCAAAGCTGAGAGATTCCTGCACAGAGGATGGCTGCTGACCAGCACTCACCAGCCCAAGAGGCATGTCTGCTCACCCAGGGGTCGGGCGGGTACTGGGAGCTGAGGCTTGGGCTTCGGTCAGATTGCAAGGAGAGGACTAACATGTCAACACATCCTGACGGGGTTAGTGCACCAGGGCTAGCCTAGAGGGAGTCTGGGAAAAAGGCTCAACCTGCCGAAGAGGCAAGAGACTTTATTCCATCTGTTTCCTGGTGACCGAGGAGAGGGGATTAAGAGCACTGCTTAAAGGAGCTCCAGAGATGGGCTTAAACCATGGCTAACAGCACAGACCCCAGAGATGGGCATGAGATGCTAAGGCTGCTGCTGCAACCACTAAGAAGCCTGTGTGTGAACACAGGTCACTAGCCACACCTTCCCTCCCGGGAGGCTGTGCAACCCGCCACTGCCAGGATCCTGTGATCCAGGGACAACTTCCCCTGGAGAAAGCCCAGCGCACCTCAGGCTGGTGCAAAGTCCTGCTGGCCTCTGCCACTGCAGTCTTGCCCTGCATCTGTACCCTTCCCTCACCCCAACCTGAGTGAGCCAGAGCCCCCAAATCAGCTATTCCTTTAACCCCGTCCTGTCTGTGTGAAGAAGAGATGACCTCAGGCAACCTACATGGAGAGGTGGGGCCAAATCCAAAGCTTAACCTCGGAAACTGTGCAAAAAAAGAAGAGAAAGGGAAATTTCTCCCAGCAGCCTCAGGAGCAGCAGATTAAATCTCCACAATCAACTTGATGCACCCTGCATCTGTGGAATAACTGAATAGACAACAAATCATCCCACATTGAGGAGGTTGACTTTGAGAGCAAGATATATTAATTTTTCCCCTTTTCCTCTTTTTGTGAGTGTGTATATGTATGCTTCTCTGTGAGATTTTGTCTGTAAAGATTTGCTTTCACCATTTGTCCAAGGGTTCTGTCAGTCGTTTTTTTTGTTTTTACTTTGCAAAAAAAATTTTTTCTTAATACTTAATTTTTAATTTTTATTTTAATAACTTTATTTTATTTTCTTACTTTACTGTATTTTATTTTACCCTCTTTCTTTCTTTCTATCTATCTTTCTTTCTTTCTTCTTCCTTCCTTCCTTTCTTTCTTTCTTTTGTTCTTTCTTTGTTTCATTCTTTCTTTCTTTCTATTTTTTCTCCCTTTTATTCTCAGCCATGTGGTTGAAAGGCTCTTAGTGCTCCAGCCAGGAGTCAGTGCTGTTCCTCTGAGGTGAAAGAGCCAACTTCAGGACACTGGTACACAAGAGACCTCCCAGTTCCAAGCAATATCAAATGAAGAAAATCTCCCAGAGATCTCCATCTCAACAACAAGACCCAGTTTAACTCAATGACCAGCAAGCTACATTGCTAGACACCATATGCCAAACAACTAGCAAGACAGGAACACAACACGGCCCATTAGGAGAGAGGATGCCTAAAATCATAATAGGGCTACAGAAACCCCAAAACACACGATCAGACGTGGACCTGCCACCACAAAGACAAGATCCAGACTCATCCACCAGAACACTGGAACTAGTACCCACCATGAGGAAACCTACACAACCCACTAACCAATTTTAGCCACTAGGGACAGACAAGAAAAAAAATGGGAGCCACAAACCTGCAGCCTGAAAAAAGGAGACCACAAACAGAGTAAGATAAGCAACATGAGAAGACAGAAAAACACACAGCAGATGAAGGAACAAGATAAAAACCCAACAGATCTAACAAATGAAGAGGAAATAGAGAGTCTACTTGAAAAAGAATTCAGAATAATGATAGAAAAGATGATCCAAAATCTTGGAAATAGAATAGAGAAAATGCAAGAAACATTTAATAAGAACCTAGAAAAACTAAAGAGGAAAAAGAAGTGATGAACAACACAATAAATGAAATTTAAAATACTCTAGAAGAGATCAGTAGCAGAATAACTGATGCAGAAGAACAAATAAGTGAACTGGAAGATAAAATAGTGGAAATAAGTTCTGCAGAGCAGAATAAAGAAAAAAAGAATGAAAAGAACTGAGGACAGTCTCAGAGACAACTGGGACAACATTAAATGAACCAACATTCGAATTATAGGGGTCCCAGAAAAAGAAGAGATAAAGAAAGGAACAGAGAAATTAATTGAAGGGATTATAGTTGAAAACTTCCCTAATATGGGAAAGGAAATAATTAATAGTCCAGGAAGCACAGAGAGTCCCATACAGGACAAATCCAAGAAGAAACATGCCAAGTCACATATGAATCAAACTATCAAAATTTAAATACAAAGAAAACATATTAAAAGCAGCAGGGGAAAAACAACAAATAACACACAAGGGAATCCCCATAAGGTTAACAGCTGATCTCTCAGCAGAAACTCTACAAGCCAGAAGGGAGTGGCAGGACATATTTAAAGTGATGAAGGAAAAAAAAACCTACAACCAAGATTACCCAGCAATGATCTCATTCAGATTTGATGGAGGAATTAAAACCTTTACAGACAAGCAAAAGCTGAGACAGTTCAGCACCACAAAACAAGCTTTAAACAAATGCTAAAAGAACTTCTCTAGTCAAGAAACAGAAGAGAAGGAAAAGACCTACAAGAACAAACACAAAACAATTAAGAAAATGAGAATAGGAACATACATATAGATAATTACCTTAAATGTAAATGGACAAAATGCTCCCACCAAAAGACACAGACTGGCTGAATGGATACAAAAACAAGACCCATATATATGCTGTCTACAAGAGACCCACTTCAGACCTAGGGGCACATACAGACTGAAAGTGAGAGGATGGAAAAAGATATTCCATGCAAATGGAAATCAAAAGAAAGCTGGAGAAGCAATTCTCATAGCACACAAAATAGACTACAATAAAGACTATTACAAAAGACAAAGAAGGACACTGCATAATGATCAAGAGTTCAATCCAAGAAGAAGAAATATCAATTATAAATACGTATGCATCCAACATAGGAGCATCTCAATAAATAAGGAAAATATGAACTGCCAGAAAAGGGGAAATTGACACTAACACAATCAGAGTACAGACTCTATCACCCCACATTCACCAATGGACAGATCATCATACAAAATGAAAATACATAAGGAAACACAAGCATTAAATGATACATTAAACAAGATGGACTTAATTGATATTTATAGGACATTCCATCCAAAAACAACAGAATACACATTTTTCTCAAGTGCTCATGGAACATTCTAGAAGATAGATCATACCTTGGGTCAAAAATCAAGCCTCGATATATTTAAGAAAATCATATCAAGTACCTTATCTGGCAACAAAGCTTTGAAACTAGATATCAATTACTGGAAAATTTCTGTAAAAAATACAAACACATGGAGGCTAAACAAAACACTACATAATTATGAAGTGATCACTGAACAAATCAAACAGGAAATCAAAAAATACCTAGAAACAAATGACAGTGGAGACAAGATGACACAAAACCTATGAGATGCAGCCAAAGCAGTACTAAGAGGGAAGTATATAGCAATACAATCCTACTTTAAGAAACAGGAAACATCTCAAATGTAGAACCTAACCTTGCACCTAAAGCAATTAGAGAAAGATGAACAAAAATAACCTCAAGGTTAGCAGAAGGAAAGAAATCATAAAGATCAGATCAGAAATAAATGAAAAATAAATGAAGGAAATGATAGTAAATATCAATAAAACTGAAAGCTGGTTTTTGTGAAGATATACAAAATAGATAAACAATTGGCCACACTCATCAAGAAAAACATGGAGAAGACTCAAATCTATTGAATTATAAATGAAAAAGGAGAAATAACAACCAACACTCCAGAAATACAAAGGATTATGAGAGATTACTACAAGCAATTCTATGCCAATAAAATGGACAACCTGGGAGAAACAGATAAATTCGTAGAAATGCACAAACTGCCAAGGCTGAACCAGGATAAAAATAGAAAATATGGTCCGACATATCACAAGCACTGAAATCAAAACTCTGATTAAAAATCTTCCAACAAACAGAAGCCCAGTACCAGATGGCTTCACAGGTGAATTCTATCAAACATTTAGAGAATAGGTAACACCTATCCTTCTCAAACTCTTCCAAAAGATAGCAGAGGGAGGAACACTCCCAAACTTGTTATACGGAGACACCATCACCTGGATACCAAAACCATACAAAGATGACACAAAGAAAGAAAACTACAGGGCAATATCACCGATGAACATAGATGTAAAAATCCTCAATGAAATACTAGCTAACAGAATCCAACAGCACATTAAAGGGATCATACAACATGATCAAGTGGGGTTTATTCCAGGAATGCAAGGGTTCTTCAATATATGCAAATCAATCAACGTGATACACCATATTAACAAATTGAAGGAGAAAAACCATATGATCATCTCAAGAGATGCAGGGAAACTTTTGACAAAATTCAACACCCATTTATGATAAAAACCCTACAGAAAGTAGGCATAGAGGGAACTTTCCTCAGCATAATAAAGGCCATATATGACAAACCCACAGCCAACATTCTAATCCATGTTGAAAATGGAAAAGATATCCACTACGATCAGGAAAAAGACAAGGTTGCCCACACTCACCAGTCTCATTCAAGATAGATTTGGAAGTTCTAGCCACAGCAATTTGAGATGAAAAAAAAATCCAAATCAGAAAAGAAGTAAAGTTATCACTGTTTGCAGATGAAATGACATTATACATAAAGAATCCTAAACATGCTACCACAAAACTACTATAGCTAATCAATGAATTTGGTAAAGTAGCAGGATACAAAATTAATGCACAAAAACCTCTGGCATTCTTGTACATTAATGATGAAAAATGTGAAAGTATAATTAAGAAAACACTCCAGTTTACAATTGTAACAAAAAGAATAAACTATCAATGAATAAACCTACTTAAGGAGACAAAAGACCTGTATACAGAAAATTATATGATATTGATGAAAGAAATTAAAGATCATACAAATAGATGGAGAGATATACCATGTTCATGGATTGGAAGAACCAACATTGTAAAAATGACTCTACTACACAAATCAATCTACAGATTCAATGTAATCCCTATGAAACTATCACTGGCATTTTTCACAGAAGTAGAACAAAAACTTTCACAATTTATATGGAAACACAAAAGACCCCGAACTGTCAAACCAATCTTGAGAATGAAAATTGGATCTGGAGGAATCTGGCTACCTGACTTCAGACTATATTACAAAGCTACAGTAGTCAAGTAGTATGGTACTGGCACAAAAACAAATATAGATCAATGGAATAGGATAGAAAGCCCAGAGATAAACCCACGCACATTTGGTCACTTTATCTTTGATAAAGGAGGCAAGAATATACAGTGGAGCAAGACAGCCTCTTCTATTAGTGGTGCTGGGAAAACCAGACAGTTACATGGAAAAATATGAGATTAGAACACTTAATAACACCATACACAAAAATAAGCTCAAGGGCTTCCCTGGTGGAGCAGTGGTTGAGAGTCCAACTACCGATGCATGGGACACTGCTTCGTGACATGGTCCGGGAAGATCACACAATGCGGTGGAGTGGCTAGGTCCGTGGGCCATGGCTGCTCTGCCTGCATGTCTGGAGCTCAGGCTCTGCAATGGGAGAGGCCACAGCAGTGAGAGACCTGCATACCAAAAAAAAAAAAAAAAAAAAAAAAAAAAAAGCTAAAAATGGATTAATGACCTAAATGTAAGACCAGAAACTATCAAATTCTTAGAGGAAAACAGGCAGAACACTCTATGACATAAATCAGAGCAAGATCATTTTTGATCCCCCTCTGAGAGAAATGGAAATAACAACAAAAATTTAAAAATGGAACATAATGAAATTTAAAAGCTTTTACACAGCAAAGGAAACCATAAAGAAGACCAAAAGACAACCCTCAGAATGGGAGAAAATAGTTGCAAATGAAGCAACTGACAAAGGATTAGTATCCAAAATTTACAAGCAGCTCATGCAGTTCAATATCAAAAAAACAAACAATCCAATCCAAATCTGGGCAGAAGACCTAAATAGACATTTCTCCAAAGAAGGTATACAGATTGCCAACAAACACATGCAAGAATGCTCAACATCATTAATCATTAGAGAAATGCAAATCAAAACTACAATGAGATATCATCTCACACCGGTCAGAATGGCCATCATCAAAAACGCTAGAAGCAATAAATGCTGGAGAGTGTGTGGAGAAAATGGAATAAGCTGGCACTGTTGATGGGAATTTACATTGATACAGCTACTATGGAGAACAGTATGGAGGTTCCTTAAAAAACTACAAATAAAACTACCAAACGACCCAGCAATCCCACTACTGGGCATATACCCTGAGAAAACCATAATGAAAAAAAGAGTCATGTACCAAAGCATTTGTTGCAGCTCTATTTACAATAGCCAGTCATGGAAGCAACCTAAGTGTCCATGATCAGATGAATGGATAAAGAAGATGTGACACATGTATTCAATGGAATATTACTCAGCCATAAAAAGAAAGGAAATTAAGTTATTTGTAGTGAGGTGGATGGACCTAGAGTCTGTCATACGGAGTGAAGTACGTCAGAATGAGAAAAACAAATACAATGAGCTAGCACATATATATGGAGTCTAAGAAAAAATAAATTCATGAAGTACCCAGGGCCAAGACAGGAATAAAGACACAGACCTACTATAGCACGGACTTGAGGATATGGGGAAGTGGAAGGGTAAGCTGTGACAAAGTGAGAGAGTGACATGGACTTATATACACTACCAAACATAAAATAGATAGCTAGTGTGAAGCAGCCGCGTAGCACAGGGAGAACAGCTAGGTGGTTTGTGACCACCTAGAGGGGTGATATAAGAGAGTGGGAGGGAGGGAGATGCAAGAGGGAAGAGATATGGGAACATAAGTATATGCACAACTGATTCTCTTTGTTATAAAGCCCAAACTAACACACAATTGTAAAGCAATTATACTCCAATAAAGATGTTAAAAAAAAAAAAGACAAAGATAGAATCTTCAAAGTAGAAAGACTAAAGTGACTTGCCACATACAACAGTCCCTTAATAAGATTATCCGTCTATTTCTTATTAGAAACATGACAGGCCAGAAAACAGTGAAATGATATCTTTAAAGTGCTGATTAACCAAGCCAACAACAAAATAAAACTGGACCTCTCATACAAAAAAATGCTATACAAAGTTTTTCAAGTTGAAATAACTAGACACAAGACAGTAACTCAAAAGTTTTCAAAAATAAAAAGTTTTCTGGTAAAGATCAATCTATGCACAAGTGTAAAATCTTTTATTATTATAATTTTGGTTCATAACTCCACTTTTTTCTTTTATAGGATTTAAAAGGCAAACACCTAAAAGATAATTATATATCTATGTTAATTAGTATATAATATATAAAGAAGTATATTTAACATCAGTAACATAAAATGGGAGGAGACAAAGCTGTAAAAGAATAAGTTATTTTCTATTTTCTAAAAATTAATGTATAACTGACATAAAAGATTTCATTAGTTTCCAGTGTACAATAAAATAATCTGATATTTTTTATATATTGCAAATTGATCACCACAATAAGTGTAGCTAATATTGATCACTATACATGTTAGAATTTTTTTTCTTGTTATGAGAAATTTTAAGATCTACACTCTTATCAACATTCAAATATTTGATACAGTATTAACTGTACTCACATTGCAGTAGGGTTTTGGTATAGAATAGAAGTTAAGATGTTACTAATTTAAAATATACTGTTATAATTGTAGGGTGTTTTACATAGGTCACATGGCAACAGAAGGAAAAATATATAGGACATATAAAGAGAAATTAGAAGTGAATCCATTACATGTCACCACAAAATCATCAACTAAAAACAAAAGAAGGCAGTAAAGGAGAGAATGAGGGACAAAAAAAGCAATAAGCCATGCAGAAAGCTCATGACAAAACAGCAACATTAGGTTTTCCCTGATAAATGTTTCCCTTAAAGGCAGATAGATGAAGCTGCCAAATCAAAAGACATATATTGACAGAGTATTATTTAAAAACAGGATCAAACTACATGCTGCCTACAACAGACTCTATTTTTTCATCTTTTCACTATATCATTGACATATAACATTGTATATGTTTAATGTGTACAATGTGTTATTTTGATGTATTTATATCACAAAATGATTACCAACCTAGTGTTAGTTAACACCTCCATCACATCATATAACTACCATTTGGTTTTTGTGTTGAGAACATTTAAGATATGCATCTACTGAGATAATTATATTATTATTTCCTAGATTCTATTAAAGTGATATATCAATTTATTAATTTGTGTATGTTGAATCATTCTTTGTTTTTAATTTAATTATTTTTATACAGCAGGTTCTTATTAGTTATTTATTTTATACATATTTGTGTATATTTGTCAATTCCAATCTCCCAATTCATCCCACCACCACCAGCCCCCTGCCACATTCCCCCTATGCTGCCCACACTTTTGTTCTCTACATCTGTGTCTCTATTTCTGCCTTGCAAACCAGTTCATCTGTATGTTGAACCATTCTTGCATCTCAGGGATAAATTCCACTTTATTATGGTGTATAAGTTCTGTTGAATTCTGTTTGCTAGTATTCTTTGAGAATATTTGCATCTATATTCATCAAGGACATTAGCCTATTGTTTTAATTTCTTGTAGTCACCTTATCTGGCTTTGGTATCAAGGTAATGCTGGATTCTTAAAATGAGTTTAGAAGTGTTCCCTCTTCTTCAATTTCTGGAAAAGTTTGATAAGGACTGGTGTTAATTCTTATTTGAATGTTTGATAGAATTCACCAGGAAAACCTTCTGTTCCTGGGCTTTTCTGTGTTAGGAAGTTTTTAATTACTGATTCAATATTCTTACCCATTACTAGTCTATTCAGATTTTCTGTTTCTTCCTGATTCAGTTTTCGTAGGTTTTATATTTCTAGGAATATATTTATTTCTTTCGTGTTAAACAATTTGTGGACATATATTCATAGTTGTCTCTTACAAACCCTTGTATTTCTATGAAATCATCTCCAATGTCTTCTCTTTCAATTATGATTTCATGTATCTGAGTCATCTCTTTTTTATATATTTAGTCTTGTAAAAATTTTGCCAATATTGTTTATCTTTTCAAAGAAAAACAGTTCTATTCTTCATTCACCTTTTCAAATATTTTTTTCTGGTCTCTATTTTATTTGTTTCTAGTTTGATCTTTGTCATTTTCTTCTTTCTCATAACTTTGAAATTATTATTTTTCTAGGTTCCTGAGGTATAAATGTAGGTTATTTACATGAGATCTTACTTTTAAAATGTAGGCATTATTACTATAATCTTTATTCTTAGAACTGCTTTTGCAGCATCCTTTAAGTTCTGATTTATTGTGTTTCCAATTTTTATTGTTCTGATATATTTTTGATTTCCCTTTTCAGTTATTTTATTCTTTGTTATTCAGCTGTAGTTGACTTACAATATTATATTAGTTTCAAAGGTAGAACATATTAATTCAGTATTTTTACACATTACAAAATGATCACTGCAATAAGTCTGTTACCATCTGTCTCCAGATTTATTACAATAATATTGACTATATTCCCTAAACTGTAAGAATACTTTACCAACCCCTGCATCATTTATTTTATAACTTGAAGTATTATTTCTTAACCTCCCTCACCTATTTCACTCATTCCTTCAAACACCTCCCCTCTGTCAACCACCAGTTTGTCTTCAGTATCTATGAGGCTGTTTCTGTTTTGTTTTTTGTTCATTTGATTTTGGTGGGTTTTTTTTTTTTTTTTTTTGCTTTCTTATTTTTTTTTAGATTCCATGTAAAGTGAGATAATATGGTATTTGTCTTTCTCTGTTATTTCCCTTAGCATAATACAATATAGTCCCATATATGTTGTTGCAAAAGACAAGATTTTATACATTTTATCACTGGGTTATATTTCATTGTGTGTGTGTGTGTGTATATATATATATATATATATATATATATATATATATATATATATAATATGATAATCCATTCAGGTATCATTGGGCACTTAGGTTGCATCCATACTTTAGCAATTGTAAATAATGCTGCACTGAACATAGGACTGCATATATCATTTTGAAAGTGTTTTAATTATCATGAGAAAAATTCCACAAAGAGGAATTGATGAATCATATAGTGGGTCTATTTTTAATTGTTAGAGAAACTTCCATAATGTTTTCCATGGTGGCCACACAAATTAACAGTCCAACCAGCAGTGCAAGAGGATTCCCATTTCTCCACATCCTCAACATTTGTTACTTGTTGTTTTTTAAGTAATATGCACTCTGACAGGTGTGAGGTGATATTATATTGTGGTTTTGATTTGCATTTCCCTGATGATTAGTAATGTGAGCATCTTTTAAGTGTCTGTTGACTGTATGTCTTCTTTGGAAAAATATCCATTCAGGTCCTCTTTACATTTAGTAATCTATTTATTTGGGATTTTTTTATGTTGAGTTATATGAAATCATTGTGTATTTTAGATATTAACCACTTATTGGAACTATCTTTTAAAAATATCTTCTCTAGAAGTAAAAGTGTAACTGTTTGCAGATGACATGATACTATACATTGAGAATCCTAGAGATGCTACCAGAAAACTATTAAAACTAGTCAATGAATTTGGTAAAGTAGCAGAATAAAAAATTAATGCAGAGAAATCTCTTGCATTCCTATACACTAATGCTGAAAAATCTGAAAGAAAAATTAAGGAAAAACTCCAATTTACCATTGTAACAAAGATAGTAAAATGCCTAAGAATAAACCTACCTAAGGAGACAAAAGACCTGTATTCAGAAAACAATAAGACACTGATGAAAGTAATTAAAGATGATGCAAACAGATGGAGAGATATACCATGTTTTGGATTGGAAGAATCAACATTGTGAAAATGACTCTATTACCCAAAGCAAACTACAGATTCAATGTAATCCCTATCAAATTACCACTGGCATATTTTAGAGAACTAGAACAAAGAATTTCACAATTTTTATGGAAACACAAAAGACCCCGAATAGCCAAAGCAATCTTGAGAACGAAAAATGCAGCTGGAGGAATCAGGCTCCAAGACTTCAGACTATACTAGAAAGCTACAGTAACCAAGACAGTATGGTACTGGAACAAAAACAGAAATATAGATCCATCGAACAGGATAGAAAGCCCAGAGATAAACCCACACACATATGGTCACCTTATCATTGATACAGGAGGCAAGAATATAGAATGGAGAAAAGACAACCTCTTCAATAAGTGGTGCTGGGAAAACTGGACAGCTACATGTAAAAAAAAATGAAATTAGAACACTCCCTAACACCATACACAAAACTAAACTCAAAATGGATTAGAGATCTAAATATAAGAATGGACACTATAAAACTCTTAGCGGCAAACATAGGCAGAACATTCTATGACATAAATCACAGCAAGATCCTTTTTGAACCACCTCTTAGAGAAATGGAAATTTAAAAAAACTAAACAAATTGGACCTAATGAAACTTAAAAGCTTTTGCACAGCAATGGAAACTATAAACAAGATGAAAAGACAGACATCAGATTGGGAGTAAATATTTGCAAACTAAGCAACTAACAAAGGATTAATCTCCAAAATATACAAGCAGTTCATGCAGCTCAATAACAAAAAAAAAAAAAAAAAAAAAAAAAAAAAAGAAAAAAGAAACCCAACCTAATCCAAAAATGGGCAGAATACCTAAATAAACATTTCTCCAAAGAGGATATACTGATTTCCAACAAACACATGAAAGGATGCTCAGCATCATTAATCACTAGGGAAATTCAAATCAAAACTACAATGAGGTATCACCTCACACAAGTCAGAATGGCCCTCATCAAAAAATCTACAAACAGGGCTTCCCTGGTGGCGCAGTGGTTGAGAATCCGCCTGCCGATGCAGGGGACGCGGGTTCATGCCCCGGTCCGGGAAGATCCCACGTGCCGCGGAGTGGCTGGGTCCGTGAGCCATGGCCGCTGAGCCTGCGCGTCTGGAGCCTGTGCTCCGCAACGGGAGAGGCCACGACAGTAAGAGGCCCGCGTACCACACACACACAAAAAAAAAAAAAAAAAAAAAAAAAAATCTACAAACAGTGAATGCTGGAGAGGGTGTGGAGAAAAGCAAAACTTCTTGCACTGTTGGTGGGGATGCAAATTCATACAGCCACTATGGAGAACTGTATGGAGTTTCCTCAAAAAGCTAAAAATAGAACTACTATACAACACAGTAATCCCACTACTGGACATATACCCTGAGAAAACCATAATTCAAAAGGAGTCATGTACCACAATATTAATTGCAGTGCTATTTCCAATAGCCAGGACATGGAAGAAATCCAAGTGTCCATCATCAGATGAATGGATAAAGAAGATGTGCACATATACACAATGGAATATTACTCAGGCATGAAAAGAAACAAAATTGAGTTATTTGTCATGAGGTGGATGGGCCTAGAGACTGTCATACAGAGTGAAGTAAGTCAGAAAGAGAAAAACACCATATGTAACACATATATATGGAATCTAACAAAAAAAAAAAAAAAAAAAAAAGGTTCTGAAGAACCTAGAGGCAGGAGAGGATTAAAGATGCAGACATAGAGAATGGACTTGAGGACACAGGGAGGGGGAAAGGTAAGCTGAGATGAAGTGCGAGAATTGCATGGATATATATATACTACCAAATGTCAAATCGCTAGTGGGAAGCAGCTGCATAGCACAGGGAGATAAGCTCAGTGCTTTTTGTCCACCTAGATTGGTGGGATAGGGAGGGTGGGAGGCAGATGGGAGAGGGAGGAGATATGGGGATGTATGTATATGTATAGCTGATTCATTTTGTTATACAGCAGAAACTAACACACCAGTGTAAAGCAATTATATTCCAATAAAAATGTTAAAAAATATAAATATCGTCTCTAATTCAGTAGGTAGCCTTTTTATTTTGCTGATAGTTTCCTTTGCTGTGCAAAAGCTTTTTAGTTGGATGAAAACCATTGGTTTATTTTTCCTTTTGTTGCCTTTGCCTGAGGAGAAGTATTTTTAAAATATTTCTAAGACCAAGGTCAAAGAATATGCTACATTTTTTCTTCTAGGAGTTTTATATTTTCAGGTCTTAAATTTAAATACTTAATCCATTTTGGGTTTATTTTTGTATATAATGTGAGAAAGTAGTCTACCTTGAGTATTCTGCATGTAGCTGTCCAGTTTTTCCAGCACCATTTATTGAAGAGACTGTCTTTTCCCATTTTATATCCTTGTCTCTTTGGTCATATATTAATTGACCATATAAATGTGGGTTCATTTCTGGACTCTCTATTCTGTTTCATTGATCTATGTGTCTGTTCTTGTGTCAGTACCAAACTCTTTTGATTAATTTTGCTTTGTCATATATTTTGAAACTAGGAAGTGACATACACACAGCTTTGTTTTTCTTTCTCATTTTCTTTTGGCTATTAGGACTCTGTTGTTTCCATACAAATTTTAGATTTATTTGTTCCAGTTCTGTGAAAAATGCCATTGGTATTTTGGTAAGGATTCCATTGAGTTTGTAAATTTCCTTGTGTAGTATGGTCATTTTAACAATGTTGATTCTTCCTATCTTTTAACACATTATATCTTTCCATTTTTGTGTCATCTTCTGTTTTTTTCATAAATGTCTTATAAGTTTTTGAGTACATGTCTTTTACC
The DNA here is from genome assembly GCF_026419965.1 of Kogia breviceps. Classification (NCBI taxonomy): domain Eukaryota; kingdom Metazoa; phylum Chordata; class Mammalia; order Artiodactyla; family Physeteridae; genus Kogia; species Kogia breviceps. The sequence continues at coordinate 55,294,087 of NC_081330.1, forward strand.
TCCCTGGTTAGAATTATTCCTAGGCATTTTATTCTTTTGATTCAATTTTCAAAGGGATTGTTTTTCTAAATTTCTGTTTCTAAGAGTTCATTTTTAGTGTATAGAAACACAGCAGACTTCTGTATATTAATTTTTTATCCTGAAACTTTACTGAATTTATTCATTAGTTTTTAAAAAGTTGGGTGTCATCTTTAGGATTTTCTATATATAGTATTATGTCATCTGTAAACAGTGACAGTTTTACTTCTTCCTAAGAATTTTGTTTACTTTTATTTATTTTTTTTCTTTTTTGATTGCTGTGGGTAGGACTATCAATACTATGCTATAAAAAGTGGTGAGAGTAGGCATCTTTGTCTTCTTGATCTTAGAGAAAATGTTTACAGCTTTTCACCATTGAATATGATGATTAGTATGGGCTTGTCATATATGGCATTTAGTATGGTGACTTTTGTTCCCTCTATACCCACTATATTCACTTTTGTTAGAATTTATTTTTTAATGGATGTTGAATTTTCTCAAAGCTTTTTATGCATCTATTGATCGAGATTATTATATGACTTTTATTGTTAAATTTGTTAATGTGATGTTTCACATTGACTGATTTGAGTATATTTAATTCTTGCATCCCTGTAATAAATTCCATTGATCATGGTGTATCATCCATTTAATGTACTATTGAATTTGATTTGCTGATATTTTGTTAAGGATTTTTACATTTATGTCCATCAGGAATATGGGCTGATAATTTTTCTTTTCTTGTGTGTGTGGTGCCTTTGTCTGGCTTTGGTATCGGGGTGATGCTGGTCTCAGGGAATTAATTCTGAAGTGTTCTTACCATGCAAATTTTTGAATAGTTTGAGAAAGATGGGTGTTAGCTCTCCTTTATATGTTTTGTGGAATTCACTTATGAAGCTACCCGGTCCTGGAGTTTTGTTTGTTGGGAGGTTTTTGATTACTGATGCAATTTTGTTAGTGGTAATCGGTATTTTCATATTCTCTATTTCTTCCTTCTTCAGTCTTGGGGGATTGTACATTTCTAGTAATTAATTCCTTAGATTCTAAGTTTTCCATTTAATTGTGGTATACCTGTTCAGAGTAACCTCTTATGATTTGTTGTAGCTCTGTGGTGGTTATTGTAACTACCGTTTTGTTTCTCATTTCATTTATTTGGGCCCTCTCTCTGTTTTCTTGATGAGTCCAGCTAAAGTTTTACCAATTTTCGTTTCCCTTTTGTAGAACCAGCTCTTAGTTTCATTGATCTTTTCTATTTTTAAGTCTATATTTCATTCATTTTTCTTTGATCTTTTAAATTTGTTTCCTCCTACTAACATTGGGTTTTGTTTTTCTTATTCTTTTTGTTATTTTAGGTTTAGGATTAGGTTATTTATTTGATATTTTTTTCTCCTGAGGTAGGCTTCTATTACTATAAAATTTGGTCTTAGAACTGCTTTTGCTGCTTCCCAGATATTTTGGAGAGTTGTGTTTTCATTTTTGTTTGTGTCAATGTGTTTTCTGATTTCCCATTTTATTTCTTCATTGCCCCATTGTCTTCTTAGTAACATACTGTTCAGTCTACATGTGTTTATGTTTCTTCAAGTTTTGTGGGTTATTTTTTCTGCTAACTGATTTCTAGTATCATACCATTGGAGTAAGAAATGATGCTTGATATGATTTTGGTCTTCTTAAATTTATTGAGACTTGTTTTGTGGTCTAGCATGTGCTCTATCTTGGAGAATTTTCCATGTGCACTTGAAAAGAATGTGTATTTTGCTGCTATTGGATGGAATGTTGTGTATTTTGCTGCTATTGGATGGAATGTTATATATATATATATATATAAAGTTCATCTATTCTAAGGTGTTCTTTAAAGCCAGTGTTTCTTCACTGATTTTCCATTTACATGATCTGTCCATTGACATAAGTGAGGTGTTTAAGTCCCCTATTATTATCACGTTACTGTCACTTTCTCCCTTTATGTTTGTTAATATTCACTTTATGTATTTATGTTCTCCTGTGTTGGATGCATTTATATTTACAATGTTATATCTTCTTGTTGGACCAATCCCTTTATTGTGATGTAATATCATTTTTCTCTTGTTAACATTCTTTGTTTTAAAGTCCATTTTGACTGACATAAGTATTGCTACTCCAGGTTTCTTTTTGTTTCCATTTGCATGGAATACCATTTTCCATCCCCTCATTTGCAATCTGTGTGTGTCTTTAGATCTGAAGTCAGACTCTTGAAGGCAGCATATATATGAGTCTTATTTTATCCATTCAACTACACTGTCATTTGACTGGAGCATTTAGTACATTTACATTTAAATTATTAATATGTATGTATTTATTGTTATTTTGTTAATTGTTTTCTGGTTACTTTTGTAGTTCTTTGTTTTCCTTTCTGCTGCTTTTGCTCTCTTCCCTTGTGACGTGATGACTATCTTTAGTGTTATGTTTGGATTCTTTTCTCTTTTTTGTGTATATATTTATATATATATATTTTTTTGATTTGTGGTTACCATGAAGTTTATATATAAAAACCTATCTTATTCATGATGAATTTAAGTTGCTGATTTTTATATTTGAATGCCTTTTAACAATCTTGCCTTTTTATTCCCCCACAAGTTTAATGTGTTTGATATCATATTTTATATCTTTATGTTTTGTGTATTCCTTAACTAGTTATCACATATATAGTTGATTTTACTATTTCTGTCTTTTAAACTTCTGACTAGCTTTATAAGTGGTTGTAACATTACCTTTACTATATATATATATATATATATATATATATATATATATATATATATATATATATATACCTTTATCAGTGAGATTTTTCCTTTCATAATTGTTATATTTCCAGTAGTGGTCTTTTCTGCTTAGAGAAGTCACTTTAACCTTTCTTTTTAAGCTAGTTTAGTGGTGCTAAGCTCTTTTAGCTTTTGCTTGTTTTTAAAACTCTTTATCACTCCTTTATATGTGAGTGATAGCCTGGCCAGGTAATCTTGTTTATAGATTGTTTTCCTTTTATCACTTCGAATAAATTGTGCCACTCCTGTCTGATCTGCAAATTTTCTGCTGAAAAGTCCAGTGAGAGTCTTTTGGAAGTTCCCTGTACATAACTAGTTACTTTTCTCTTGCTGCTTTTAAGACTTTATCTTTAACATTTGCCATTTTAATTATAACATGTCTTCATGTGAACTTCTTTGGTTTTGGGATATTCTGTGCTTCCTGGAACTGGATATTTATTTCATTCCCAGATTAGGAAAGTTTTCATCTATAATTTCTTAAAATAGTTATCTGATATTTGTCTTTCTCTTCTTCTTCTGGGACCCTTATAATGTGAATTTCCATACCTTTGGTGTTGTCCCAGAAGTCTCTTGAAGCATCCTAATTTTTAATTTGAGATTTTGATTTGGTTCTTTGTATTACCTAACTCTTTTTTAATCTTCTCACTGTGCTTATTCATTCTTCTTTCAACTTTGTTGAGCACCTTTATGATGATTACCTTGAACACTTTATCAGGTAGATTGCTGTAGCTTTTATCATCTTAGACAATGCATATATCATCATGAACAGAATGCTATAGATAGAAATAAAACAATAAACATGTTTCCAGTGATGTCACAGACAGAATTGAGAACCATGTTATAGGAAACTAAAGTAAAGGGGATATCCTTGTTATAATGGAAAACAGTTTGGCCAAATTGTGTGTAAAATAGAACTTGTAAGTGATGAACTTGGATGTTTAGTTGAGGAGATTTCTAAACAATGTATTGAAGGTGTGGTCTGGTTTCTCTTTTCTGATTATAGTAAAATGCAAGAGAAAAGAGATTAATTAAATAAGCAATTGTTAAGCACAAATGAATCAGAGCTCAATTTTGAAAAATGTCAGCTTATTGATATCACAAAAAAGTGACAAAGCATATTCTGGAGAGAACAACAAGGGTATAATCATATTTGCTACAAAGATTATGGGTGTGAGTCATGGATCCAATCAACCATCTCAGCAGAATCCAGGAATAGAGATTCAGTTATCCAGGAAAGATCTGTGGAATTCCACTTTGATTCATCTATAATGTTTTTGAGTGTATCTTTTGGTATAGCTTTTAGTGGGTGCTCTGGTAATACATTGTATATACTAACTTATCACAGTCTCCTGTTATTGCCATTTTACCAGTGAATTATAGACTTTGCATTTTTATGTCTCTTTACTCTTTCATTTATAATATAATGTCATATATTCTATCTACATACATTTAGAACCACATTAGACATTATAATTTTTGCTTCAACAAACATAACTTTTAAAACTTAAGAGGAGAAAGATAGTTTACTGTATCTAACCATAGCTTTGCTTACTGTGTTCCTTGTTCTTTCTAGGTATACAAATATTCATTTTTAATTTTTCATTTCCTTTCTGCATAGAGAACTTTCTTTAGCTATTCTTTTAGAGTAGGTCTGTTGGCTACAAATTATCTATGTTTTCTTTTATCTGAGAAGGTCTTGATTTCCCTTTAAATTCCTGAAATATTTTATCTGAGGATAGTTTTAGAGTTGATGTTGCTTTTTATTTCTGCACTTGAAAAATCTGTATGACTTCCTTTTGCCATCCATGATTTCTGATAGGAAATCTGCTGTCCTTAGAATTTTCTCCCTATAGGTCAGGTGTCTTTTCACTCTTGCTCCTTTCAAAACTTTTTCCTTTACTTTATTTTTCATTATGTTTGCTTCCTTTTTATATCTTCTATTTGTCTGCTGAAAATATATTTATTTGCTGAATATTTGTATTTTTGTGTTTAAAGCACTTAAGTAATTGCTTATTGAAGCATTTTTATCATAGCTGCTTTAAAATCTCTGTCAGATAATGCTAACATAGCCAGCATCTTGGTATTGTCTATTTTCTTTTTATACATTTTGATATATTTCCATTTCTTTCTATTATAAGTGGTTCTTGAGTGAAACCTGTGCATTTTGGGTATTATGAAAGACTGGATATTCTTTAAATCTTGCATTTTACCTACTTCATCGGACACCAATCTAGTCATGGAAGGAGGAATTTTTTTTTCCTTATAATTCCAGTTGGGAATTGAATTCCAGTTTCTCTGCTTGGTCACCATTGACACACAAAGTGGGAGACTCATTGCTCTGGCTCTTGCTATATCTCTACTTATATCTCCCTGGCTGGGAGGAGTAAGAGTACCACATTTTTTTCACCCTTTGGCCTCCAGTAATAACGCAGGGGTTGATGAGTAGCCTTCTTACCATTAGAGAGTGATGGAAAATTGTAATTTTCCATTAGCCCTCTTCTGGCACCACCCCAGTGAGAAGGGCAAAACAGCCCATTATTTCTGGATGAGAGTGGAGGTCCAGATTCACAGTGTGGTCTCCCCAAGTGGATACTTTTGCTGGGAGACAGTCATTAACACCTAGCAGGAATAAAATCCCCAGTTCTCTAACAGCACCCCAGGAGGGTCTTGGAGTGGGATAGTGGAAATCATAACTCCCCATTCAATCTTTGCTGGTTGTGGGTTGTGATGGGGCCACAGAATGTGTGTGTCTGTGGCATTTGGGTGGGGTAAAGCAGTTATTGTCTGAAGATTTTCTGTCTTGCTAGGCTGCTTTTTTTCTGGCCTTTTGGCTATAGAAAGCAGGACTTGTTGGGATTAGTGTTCTCATTGGCATTTCTGGATTGCTGGTTTATTCAGCTACATGCATGAGATATATGAAGTAAAATAAAATCCCAGGAAATTACTACTTGGTCATTTCTTAAGACCCAAGGTCCTTAGCTAGCCAGTCAGTCTTTCCTCTTCACCTTTCAGAGTCTTCATATATATATATATATTCCACCACCCCCACCCCAGTGTTTTCAGTTGTACTTAGCTGAAGAAATAGGCTAAAGTAAATCTACTCTATTTTCCAGAAGTGGAAACTTATTTCATTAATTTTTTTTTAAGAAGTACCCAGTTTCTCCTGTTCCTCTCCTATCTCCCCTTCTTTCTCTCATTTTCTGTATCCCTTTCTCTCTCCTTCACCCTGACTTTCTTATTTCAATACATAACACTTTTTTTAGCTCAGTATTTTAAATAGACATCAGAAGAGCTGGATTAAAAAATAGAATAAAATCTATGGAACAATAGTAACTTACATCATTTTTAAATGCCCACTATGAGGCAGACATAGATCTCAGGGTTTCCTGGAATTGCTACATTTAATCTTCAGAACAATCTTATGAGGTAGTTATTGCCATTCTTGTTTCACAGATTTTTTTAAAAAGGAAATTTAAGAAAAATATTAATACGTTGCTCATGGTTACTCAGTAGTAAGTGTTAGAGGCAAGATTATCTCTCTGGGAAGTCTTTTGTCATCACTTTTTTGCTTAATTGCTTCATGACTGATATTTGTTTGTGACTCTTTGTTCTTTGTATATAAATATAGAAATACTTGCATGTATGTGACAAGAGAGGGAGAGAAAAAATATAAGAAAAAGCAATAGTTTACAATTAAGTGTAATATTATAATATCCAATAAATTATTAATAAATACCAAAGTATTAATTTTAAATTGTTAATTCCTCCTCACTATAAATTGGTGGAATGCATACTCTAATCTAGCTAAGGGAATTATCTCATCAGGTAAGGTACAAATTATATTTTAATCAACTAGATTTTGTAAGATTTTCAAGTTGCACTTATGCTACAAAATTCTGCTCTTATGCCCTTACACAAAGTTTTAGAGAATATGGTATCCATTAGCAATTCCTCAAAGTTGAAACAGGTCTCAACAATTGTATATAGAGTCCTATTTTCCTTCACTATATTGGGCCAAATACCTATTCACTGTTCCTTAGTACACAAGAATGTATTTTTTCTATATTTGATTCATGCTTCCATTTCTTCTCCAACTGTTCCCTCTGTGGTATGGATAGCTACATAAATAGAAGCTGCTTACTCACCTCTACTGTTTCATAAGAAGAAGTAACTTTCCTAAAATAGAGTAAAAAGGACTTCAAAAGAAAAGGCTGCTATGGCACTTCCAGGCTTGCAATACTCAAATTTCCTCCAGCTATCACAGCCCAAGCTGGCTGTATTTGAACCCCAATAAAATACAGATTTTGCTGATTTTCTTTCTTTCTTTTTTTTTGTTTGTTTATCCTTCTTTGTTCAGTTAAGCCATCATAACATATGAAATTTAAATAATTTATTACATTTATTTAGTAGTGTTTTATGGTTTCACTTCTAAACTTTTAGAAGTTGAAAATAATGTTTTCCACTTCTGTTAAGGCAAAAGCTTCTAATTTCCCTTGTGTGTGAATATATATGTATACATAAATGTTATTTGCTTATTTATATATATGAACAACTTTCAAATAACCCTTGCAAAATATGAAATATTTTTAGAGGTGAGCATGTGTATTTGACTCAACAGAATATATTAACCCTGATATTAGGACACATTCCTGCTCATAATTTTTATCTGTATTTCACCAAAAACAAGAACCCTAAAGTTCATAATTGTAGAAAATATTTTGTAGAGAGAAACTCTAGTTTTTCAGCACAAAAGAAGATTTCTTCTTGATTTAAAAAAAAATATTAATTATATAGATTCATCCATGCTCAGAGTCAGGTACAAGGTGAAGAAAATGAAATACGAACTGGACCTCTAGGGAAAGGGTCAAGAAGAAGTATCAATTAGAATATGTTTTTATAACCTTTTTTTAATTGAGGTATAGCTAATTTACAATGTAGTGTGAACTTCAGGTGTACAGAAAAGAGATTCAGATACATATATATATATTGTTTTCAGATTATTTTCCATTATAAATTAGTACAAGATTTTGAATATAATTCCCTGTGCTGTACAGTAGGTCCTTGTTTTTTATCTATTTTATGTATAGCAGTGTGTATATGTTAATCACAAACTCCTAATTTATCTCTTCCCCTCCATTCCCTTTGGTAACCATAAGTTTGTTTTCTACATGTGTGAGTCTAGTTCTGTTTTATAAAAAAGTTAATTTGTATCTTTTTTTATATTACACATATATATGTTATAATATTGTATTTGTCTTTCTCTGTCTGCCTTAGTTTACTTAATATGATAATATCTAAGTCCATCCATGTTACTGCACATGGCATTATTTCATTCTTTTCAATAGCTGAGTAATAGTCCATTGTATACATATATACCACATCTTCTTTATCCATTCATCTGTCAATGGACATTTGGGTTGATTTCATGTCTTGGTTATTGTAAATATTTCTGCTATGAACATTGGGGTACATGTACCTTTTCAAATTAGAGTTTTCATATTTTTTATATATATGACTAGGAGTGGGATTGCAGGATCATATGAGCTTTCCTAGTGCTCTATACATATCAATTAAGTTCATCAGCTCTTATGTGTCATTTTTTTTTTTTTTTTTGTGGTACACGGGCCTCTCACTGTTGTGGCCTCTCCCGTTGTGGAGCACAGGCTCCTGGACACACAGGCTCACGGGCCATGGCTTATTGGCCCAGCCACTCCGCGGCATGTGGGATCTTCCCGGACTGGGGCATGAACCCATGTCCCCTGCATCGGCAGGCAGATTCTCAACCACTGCGCCACACGGGAAGCCCTTATGTGTCATTTAAAGCCTTTGTTTCCTTACTGATTCTTTTGTGGATGACCAGTCCATTGACATAAATGAGTATTTAAGTCCCCCACTATTATTGTGTTATGGTCAATTTCTCCTTAAATTTGCCTTATATATTGAGGTACTATTATATTCAGTGCATGTATATTTACAATTGTTATATCTTCTTCTTGGACTCATCCTTTGATCATTATGTAGTGTCCTTCTTTGTCTCTTTTAATAATCTATTTTAAAGTTTATTTTGTCTGATATAAGTATTGCTTCTCCAGCTTTCTTTTGATTTCCATTTGTGTGGAATACCATTTTCTGTCCCATCACTTTCAATCTGTAGATCTGAAGTGAGTCTCTTGTAGGCCACATATATTTTGGTTCTGTTTCTGTTTTTGTATCCGTTCAGCCAGTCTATGTCATTTGGTTGGAGCATTTACTACAATTACATTTAAGGCAGTTATTGATATGTATGTTCCTATTGCCATTTTGTTAATTGTTTTGAATTTGTTTCTGTAGCTCCTTTTTTCCCTTTTCTTCTTTGCTCTCTTCTCTTGTGATTTGATGACTATCTTTAGTGTTATGTTTGGATTCCTTTTTCTTTTGTTGTGTGTATATCTAGTATAGAACTTTGTTTTGCCATTATCATGAGGTTTTTGTATTGCAGTCTATATACATAGTGCTTATTTTAAGTTGCTGATCTCTTAATTTCAAGTGCCATTTACACACCATGCATTTGTACTCTCCTCTCCTCACATTTACTGTTTTTGATATTATGTTTTACATCTAATTGTTTTAGGTATCCCTTAACTGTTTATTGTGGATACAAATGATTTTACTACTTTTGTATTTTAACCTCCCTACTAGCTTTGCATGTGGATGATTTCCTACCTTTATTGTATGTTTGTCTTTACCAGTGAGCTTTTGCATTTTGTAACTTTCTTGTTTTTAGTTGTGGCCTTTTCTTTACCCCCTAGAGAAGTACCTTTGGCATTTGTTGTAAAGCTGGATTGGTGGTGCTTTTAGCTTTTACTTGTCTGTAAATCTTTTGATTTCTCCATCAAATAAGAGTGACAGCCTTGCTGGGTAGAGTGTTCTTTGTTGTAGGTGTTTCTCTTTCATCACTTTAAGTATATTGTGCCACTCCCTTGTGGCATGCAGACTTTCTGTTGAAAAAGTAGCTTATAGCTTTATGGGAGTTCCCTTGTATGTTATTTGTTGTTTTTCCCCTCATTACTTTTAAATATTCTCTCTCTATCTTTAATTGTTACCATTTTGATTACAATGTGTCTTGGTGCATTTCTCTGTGGGTTCATCCTGTCTGGAATTCTCTGTGCACCCTGGACTTGGGTGACTGTTTCCTTTTGCAGGTTAGGGAAGTTTTCAACTATTATCTCTTCAACTATTTTGTCAAGCATGTTCTCTCTTTCTTCTCCTTCTGGGCCCTCTATAATGTGAATATTTGTGTGCTTGATGTTGCCTCAGAGGTCTCTTACACTATCCACATTTCTTTTCATTCTTTTTTTCTGTTCTGTGGTAGTGATTTCCACTATTCTATCTTTCAGATCACTGATCCGTTCTTCTGCCTCATTTAGTCTACTAGTGATTCCTTCTAGTATAGTTTTCATTTCAGTTACTGTATTCTTCAATTATGTTTGGTGGTTCCTTGTATTTTCTAGTTTATTGTTAAAAACTTCTAATTTCTCACTCTGTGTCTCCATTCTCTTACAGAGTTCTTTGATCATCTTTACAATCATTACTCTGAATTCTTTCTTGGATAGATCACCTGTCACTTAGTACTTCTTCTGGGATTTTATCTTTTACTTTTATCAGAAACATATTCCCCTCTTGCCTCATTTTGGCTACATTGCTATTTGTATTTTTATGTATGTGTTAGGTTAGTTACATTTCTCAACCTTGGGTAAGTGGCCCTTTGTAGGAGACATCTTATACATCCCAGCAGTGCACTCCCCTCTTGTCACCCAAGGGCCAGGGGCTAGCTGATCCAAGGGCAATATCTGGCCTGTGTTTGTGGACTCAGCCTTCAGGCTGAAGGACTGTAATTTTCTTGTTTCTGGTGTCTGCCCCTTGGTGGGTGAGGCTGGTCTAGAGGCTTATGCAGGCTTCCTGGTGGTAGGGGCCAGTTACTGCCCAGCTCCAGTGAGTGGAGCTGTGTCTCGGCTCTCTGATGAGCAGGGCCATGTCTAGGGGCATGTCTAGAGATGGCTGTAGGCTCAGGAAGACTTTAGGCAACTTGTCTACTGATGGGTGGGGCTATATCCAAGCCTGTTTTGTTGTTTGCCTTGAGGAGTCCCAGCAAGGGAGCCTACAGTCTGTTGAGTGGGGCCCAGGCTTGGTGTCAAGTTGTCAGCAGGTAGATCTGGCCCAGGCTTTTATGAAACTACTGTTTTTGCCCTTGGTCCTGGAGCATGTGAGGTTTTGGGTGTACCCTTTATGAGTGAAGGCTCTATTTCTCCCAATCCTGTGAAGCTCCTTCAATCAAGCTCCACTGGCCCTCAAATCCAAATGCTCTGGGGGCCCCACTTTCCAGTACAGGACCCCAGGGCAAGGGAGCACACTGTGGGGCTCAGACTCCTGGGATGTGGGGGTCTTCCATGGGGCTCAGACCTCTCACTCCTGTGGGAGAAACTCTGTAATATATTTATTCTCCAGTTTGTGGGTCAGGTGGTATGGGATTTGATTATATCACAACTTCACCCCACTACCCATTTCATTGTCGTTGCTCCTTTATGTCTTTAGTTGCAGAAGAACATTTCTGGTAGGTTCCAGTCTTTTTCATCAATGATTGTTCTGCAGTTATTTGTGATTTTGGTGTGCACCTGAGGGGATGTGAGCTTAGGGTCCTTCTACTTTGCTATCTTGGCCACTCTCCTGGGAAGATTTTGAGACTAAAGTTTTGAGTTCTGCAAGTTTCTTGTACATTTTAGCTAAACAGGACAATGAGGCATCAAGGATACCTCAGTTCAGGCTTGAAGTCTCACCAGTTCAGAAAAAGCTCTGCAGCCAGGCAGCCAATTGCAGGATATACTGTGAAAATTCTTTGTAATTTCTTCAATTAGAATACATTTACAATTAAGAACTACAAATAGAAGATATGGCAGATTAGACAGGAAAACAGAGAGCTTCCATTAAAAAGAAATTGATTATAATAAATATATAAATGTCAGGAATGTGAAAATTAACAAAGATTTATTAACTATGTCATTTCTTCTTATATAATGATAATTCGGTCTGGGAATAATTTCAGTTTAAGAGACAGATGAGGAGTAGAGACTCAAGTTATTTCATAGCTTAGGACTATCTGCTAGACACTTTTAAGAAATGATCATGAAAATGCATAGGGTGGAGAAAAATATATTAAGGTGTAGTCAGATGTCTAGATGTAATAGTATGGCAAGATTCCTTATGCCAAGGAAAAAATAGTGTCTCAATTCATAAAATTCAGTTATAATTAGCTAGTAATATCATTATTTAAAAATGAATCTTATGATAGTAAGGCAAGTTCATATAATCAGTCTTCATTGAAAGTGCTCTTTGCTATTTATTCATATCATCATACGATGATATGAAGCATGTGAAAATTTTAATGATTTATGTAAACCTTTATTCAGAAGCCAATGAACTTAATTTTACAGGAACCATAAATTTTACACTTGGTATTTTGATGCTTCTCTGTCTATGCAATGCCTGCTAGTGGTATACTTTATGCTATATTATTTGGTATTGATTTTAAATTTTGAAAAGCCATGTTTCCTAGGACTAAATCTTTAATATTATTATGACTAGAAAACATTTTAACCACCACTTAAAACTACATTATCCCCTAAATGACCTTTATTTGTACACCAGGAGAACAGCTATATATTCCTTGTTCCACTCTTTTATCTTTCTGTCAGATAGCTGCAAGTGGCTAAAGAGGGTAGGTGATTCTTGCCCATTATTATCTACTTGCACAATGAACAGTAGGATATTCCAAATTCCTGAAAGTAGAATTAAAATTGACTTTTAATGTCAAAATATTCAGTTGGCCAAAACAGCTGGTTGAAATATGCCAGCCTGTATAGAATTTTATTTCATATTATTTATTTTCTTAAAGACAGATAACTCAGTCCCAAATATACAATGTCTTAAAATCACCTTTACCCAGAATTTTTCCACTTAAGTTTCATTGAGTCTAACATTAAGGAAATAATGTAGTATAAGCATATGACACTAAAAAGTCCAATAAAACAACATCAAAATACATTTTAATGTGATAAACTAATTTTAGCATGAATTTAGAGTGGTAGTATTAGCTGTTTAAAAATTAGAAGTCCTAATATGTTGAATTCTGTGTGTGTTTACACATAGACACAAACACATAAACAAAACAGAATTGTAGAGAATATGAAATGGAGAAAAACATAGATTTTAGGAGGTTGATATAAAACAGAAGTGCAGGTGGTAATGACTGAAGTTTCCTTTAATTATTAATACTAAAAACAGTTACCTTTTACTAGGCACTTGATATTAGATTGTTTAATTCTTACCACAAACTTATAATTTAGAAAAATTTACCCTTTCAAATAAAGAAAATTAACTTTAGAGAAGTTTATACCTTAGCCCAAGATTACTCACCTAAGAACCTCTGGAGAAAAAGTATGAATCCTGTCCTCCCAGATTTTGAAACTTGTGTTCTACTACTCTCTAACAGAATACTTGAAATGATTCTCTTATCTGTGTACTTGAAAGCACTAATGCAGATAAGAATTCAAACTTTATTCAGGATTCCTATCACTCTCAAACAACTGCTCAAGTTGATTACTGCTGAAGATGTTGGTAAAACCAAACTGTAGGAAACTCTGGTACCTTATAATCAAAACTGTATTGAGTGATTTGTTTGTTCACTTCTCTTTGAGTCTATCTTTCATTACATGTTTATTAAGTAATGACTTTCATTGATCTATAGGCCTGCATATGGATGATGGTAAGAACAGGACTATTAAACCTTCCTGGGTAGAGCACGTGTAAATCACAAAAAATAAGGTAGATTAATGAGAAGATTTAAACCATGAGTTGTCACCTTATGGACCATTTCTTTTATTCTCATAATAGTTATGATTACTACCAAATATATAACATGTCAAAGACTTAAAAAAGTGAAACTGTAATGATATAAATTAGACATATAAGCCCAACCTGGTACAATAAAAAGAGTTTTACTATTAACATCAAAACACCATAATTTTTAAGGGAATACACTAATGCAAAGAATATGATAGGATAATACATGCTTGTGTATCTATTGGCTTAGATATTTTCAATTTCCTTTTCTTGAAATAATTATTTTACAGACATTTTAACATAGCTGTAAAGTATATGAAGAGAATTAATGCTTGTGGTAAAATGTAATCAAAAGTTTTCTTAAAAAATTAATTTTACCATTATTAATATGACTAAATTAATTACAAAGGATTTTAGATATATCCTTCTATTTTAATTTTTATCAATCAAACTCTGAAATTCAGCAGTGGATAATGTTATTCAAGATTTCCAAATTAAAAGAGTTTATTTCTCTTTTAAATTAAACACATACATTTTGAAGAAGACAAGAGATTTAAAATTGTTTTTAATTTCTAACATAATAATTGCATTTGTAAAAATCCATTCTTTGAAAATTGTTTAAAAAGGTCATACACATACACATATACACATATATGTACACATACACATTTTTATCATAAAATTGTTTATGATAATCAAAATTGGAAAAATGTGTCAAAAATAGATAAAATACATATGTAATAAGGCATGGATTCGATAAAATACCAGGTGGCCAATTACAGTCATAGTTATAAAAAATCTGAAACATAAACATTTATCAGGAATAATATAAGGAAAAGGGTAGGATAAATTTCATCCATAGCATGTTTCCATTTATATGTTATAAATATATATATAAACACTATAACAAAATACATTAATTGGCATTTATTATTCAGCAAACAATAATTTTATGTATTGTGTTTTAATGTAATTAGACACAAAATTGTCACTGACATTTTGTCATGCTGAATGTGGGTCTAGTTTAAAATATAAGTATTTAAATGTGAAAATATAAGTATGTTGCCTGAAAAAAGCAACTAAAACTCAAAAAACATGTGTAGAAAAATTTTCTCCTATATAAAATCTAATAAATTAAAATTAAAATATAAAAAAAATTTAGAAGACAATGGTGGCATTTTACTTCATATTGCTACAGAGAAACATGAAAAACTGGTGCTCTCTTACTGTTAATGGTTTATTTTAAAATACAAATTAATGTAAAACTGTATCCTTTAATCAAATTGTTTACAAAGATTTAATTTTAAAACTTTAAATAAAATATTGAGCTTTACTTTTTATAATGTTTAAAAAAACATAAAAATTTGAAATAAAAGGAGAAAACCATGTAAGTTGTTATCACACTATTTGAAGTAGAGGAAAATTTGAATAGATTGTAATAGTCAATATAAAAGTATATTTTTGTGAATGAAAACAAAAAATATAAAAAACATTTTTTTATTGAATCTTCTAGCTTCTACTAAATGTTAATATTTAGTTTATCAGTTTGCAAGGCTTTTTAATAGTTTATTTAGTTTAAGATTATTATGGAAAACTTCATAATTATTGGCACCTTTTGTTAATTGGTCTAATTAGATTATCATTGACTATAAATCAACAAGTAACCTTGTTAGGGGCGAGAGAAGATGGCGGAAGAGTAAGAAGCGGAGATCACCTTCCTCCTCACAGATACATTAGAAATACATCTACACGTGGAACTGCTCCTATAGAACACCCACTGAATACTGGCAGAAGACCTCAGACCTTCCAAAAGGCAAGAAACTCCCACACATACCTGGGTAGGGAAAAAGAAAAAAGAATAAACAGAGACAAAAAAATAGGGACAGGACCTGCACCAGTGGGAGGGAGCTATGAAGGAGGAAATGTTCCCACTCACTAGAAGCCCCTTCACGGGCAGAGACTGCAGGTGGCAGAGGGGGAAGATTTAGAGCCACAGAATAGAGCACAGTAACAGGGTGCAGAGGGAAAAGCAGAGAGATTCCCACAGAGGAACGGTGCCGACCAGCACACACCAGCCTGAGAGGCTTGTCTGCTCACCTGCCAGGATGGGCAGGGGCTGGGAGCTGAGGCTCAGGCTTCAGTCAGAAGCAGGGAGAGGACTGGGGTTGGCTGTATGAACACAGTCTGAAAGGGTTAGTGCACCACGGCTAGCCGGGAGTGAGGCCGGGAGAAGTCTCGAACTGCCAAAGAGACAAGAGACCTTTGCTTCCCTCTTTACTTCCTGGGGCGGAGTAGAGGGAATAAAGTGTACCACTTAAAGGAGCTCCAGAGATGGGTGCGGAGCTCCTGAACAGAAATTTTCTTGCCTCTTTGTTTTCTGGTGCACAAGGAGAGGGGTTTAAGCACACCACTTAAAGGGGCTCCAGAGACAGGCACGGAGCTGCCAAAGAGACAAGAGTTTTCTTGCCTTTGTTTCATGGTGCAGGAGGAGAGGGGATTAAGCCCTCCATGTAAAGGAGCTCCAGAAACGGGGGCGAGCTGCGGCTATCAGCACGGACACCAGAGACGGGAATGAGACCCTAGGGCTGCTGCTGCCTCCACCAAGAGGCCTGTGTGTGAGCACAGGTCACTCTCCACATCTCCCCTCCCAGGAGCCTGTGTAGCCCGCCACTGCCAGGGTCCCAGGATCCAGTGACAACTTCCCTGGGAGAACTCACAGGGCACTTAAGGCTGGTGCAATGTCACGCCGGCCTCTGCCACTGCAGGCTCGTCCTGCATCCATGCCCCTCCCTCCCCCCTGCCTTAGCCAAAGCACCCGTATCAGCTGCTTCTTTAAGCCAGTCCTGTCTGAGCAAAGAGCAGATGCCCTTGGGGGACCTACGTGCAGAGGTGAGGCCAAGTCCAAAGCTGAACCACAGGAGCTGTGCGAACAAAGAGGAGAGAGGGAGGTCTCCCCCAGCAGCCATAGAAGCAGCAGATTAAAGCTCCATAATCAACATGAAGTGCCCGGCATCTGTGGAATACCTGTATAGACAGTGAATCATCCCAAGTTAAGGAGGTGGACTTTGGGAGCAATATATATTATTTTCCCCCCTTTTCTCTTTTTTTGAGTGTGTATATGTGTGCTACTGTGTGAGATATTGTCTGTATAGCTTTGTTTTCACCATTTCTCCTAGGGTTCTGACCATCCCATTTTTCTTGTTTGTTTGTTTGTTTGTTTTACATTTTAAATTTTTTCTTCTTAATAATTACTTTTTCTCTTAAAAACTTTATTTTATACTACCTTATTTTATCTTCTTCCTTTCCATCTTTTTTCTGTTTTATCTTCCTTTCTTTCTTCCTTTCTTCCTTCCTTTCTTCATCCCTTTCTTCCTCCCTACCTTCCTGCCTTCCTTGCTTCCTTTTTCCTTCCTTCCTCCTTTCATTCCTTCTTTCCTTCCTTTTTCTTTCCTTCCTTCCTTCCTTCCTTTCTTCCTCTCTTTTCTTTCTATTTTTTCTCCCTTTTGTTCTGAGCCATGTGGATTAAAGTTTCTTGGTGGTGCTCCAGCCAGCTGTCAGAGATATGCCACTGAGGTGGGAGAACCAAATTCAGGACACTGGTCCACAAGAGACCTCCCATCTCCACGCAATATCAAATGGAGAAAATCTCCTAGATATATCCATCTCAACCCCAAGACCCAACTTCACTCAATGATGAGCAAGCTACAGTACTGGACACCCTATGCCCAACAACTAACAACACAGGACTACAGACTCATCCAATAGCAGAAAGGCTGCATAAAATCATAATAAGGCTACAGGCACCCAAAAATACACCACCAGACATGGACCTGCCCAAGGGAAAGACAAGATCCAGCTTCATCCACCAGAACACAGGCACAAATCCCCTCAACAAGGAAACCTACACAACCCACTGAAACAAACATAGCCACTGGGTACAGACACCAAAAACAACGGGAACTACAAACCAGCAGGCTGCAAAATGGAGACCACAAACACAGTAAGATAACCAAAATGAAAAGACAGAAAAACACACAGTGGATGAAGGAGCAAGGAAAAACCCACCAGACGTAACAAATAAAGAGGAAGTAGGCAGTCTACTTGAAAAAGAATTCAGAATAATGATAGTAAAGATGATCCAAAATCTTGGAAATAAAATAGACAAAATGCAAGAAACAGTTAACAAGGACCTAGAAGAAATAAAGAGGAAGCAAGCAACGATGAGCAACACAATAAATGAAAATAAAAAATACTCTAGATGGGATCAATAGCAGAATAACTGAGGCAGAAGAATGGATAAGTGACCTGGGAGGTAAAATAGTGGAAATAAATACTGCAGAGCAAAATAAAGAAAAAAAGAATGAAAAGAATTGAGGACACTCTCAGAGAACACTGGGACTACATTAAATGCAACAAAATTCGAATTATAGGGGTCCCAGAAGAAGAAGAGAAAAAGAAAGGGACTGAGAAAATATTTGAAGAGATTATAGTTGAAAATTTCCCTAATATGGGAAAGGAAATAGTTAATCAAGTCCAGGAAGCACAGAGAGTCCCATACAGGGTAAATCCAAGGAGAAACACCAAGACATACATTAATCAAACTATCAAAAATTAAATACAAAGAAAACATATTAAAAGCAGCAAGGGAAAAACAACAAATAACACACAAGGGAATCCCCATAAGGTTAAGAGCTGAACTTTCAGCAGAAACTCTGCAAGCCAGAAGGGAGTTGCAGGACATATTTAAAGTGATGAAGGAGAAAAACTTACAAGCATGATTACTCTACACAGCAAGGATCTCATTCAGATTTGATGGAGAAATTAAAACATTTACAGACAAGCAAAAGCTGAGAGAGTTCAGCACCACCAATCCAGCTGTACAACAAATGCTAAAGGAACTTCTCTAGGCCAGAAACACAAGAGAAGGAAAGACCTACAAGAACAAACTCGAAAGAATTAAGTAAATCGTAATAGGAATATACATATTTATAATTACCTTAAAAGTAAATGGATTAAATGCTCCCACCAAAAGACACAGACTGGCTGAATGGATACAAAAACAAAACCCATATATATGCTGTCTACAAGAGACCCACTTCAGACCTAGGGACACATACAGACTGAAAGTGAGGGGGTGGAAAAAGATATTCCATGGAAATGAAAATCAGAAGAAAGCTTGAGTAGAAATTCTCATGTCAAACAAAATAGTTTTTAAATAAAGACTATTACAAGAGACAAAGAAAGACATTACTTACTGATTAAGGGATCGATCTATGAAGAAGATATAACGATTGTAAATATTTATGCACCCAACATACGAGCACCTCAAAACATAAGGCAAAGACTAGCAGCCATAAATGGGGAAATTGACAGTAAAACAATCATAGTTGGGTAAATTAACACCCCACTTTCACCAATGGACAGATCATCCAAAATGAAAATAAATAAGGAAACATTAGTTTTAAATGATACATTAATGAAGATGGACTTAATTAATACGTATAGGACATTCTACCCCAAAACAACAGAATACACATTTTTCTCGAGTGCTCATGGAACCTTCTCCACAATAGATGATATCTTGGGTCACAATTATAGCCTTGGTAAATTTAGGAAAATTGAAATTGTATCAATTATCTTTTCCAACCACAACGCTATGAAAACATAGATATCAATTAGAGGAAAAGATCTGTAAAAAATACAAACACATGGACACTAAACAATACATTACTTAATAATGAAGGAATCATTGAAGAAATCAAAGAGGAAATAAAAAAAAAAACCTAGAAACATATGACAATGCAGACATGATGACCCAAAGCCTATGGGATGTAGCCAAAGCAGTTCTAAGAGGGAAGTTTATAGCAATACAATCCTATATTAAGAAACAGGAAACATCTCGAATAAACAAACTAATCTTGCACCTAAAGAAATTAGAGAAAGAAGAACAAAAAAAAAACCCAAATTGAGCAGAAGGAAAGAAATCGTAAAAATCAGATCAGAAGTAAAAGAAAAAGAAATGAAGGAAACTATAGCAAAGATCAATTAAACAAAAAGCTGGTTCTTTGAGAAGACAAATAAAATTGATAGACCATTAGATTCATCAAGAAAAAAAGGGAGAAGACTCAAATCAATAGTACTAGAAATGAAAGAGGAAAAGTAATTACGGACACTGCAGAAATACAAAAGATTATTAGATATTACTACAAGCAACTGTATGCCAATAAAGTGGACAACCTGAAAGAAATGGACAAATTTTTAGAAATGCACAATGTGCCGAGACTAAACCAGGAAGAAATAGAAAATATGAACAGACCAATCACAAGCACTGAAATTGAAACTGTGATTAAAAATCTTCTGACAAACAAAAGCCCAGGTCTAGATGGCTTCACAGGCAAATTCTATCAAACATTTAGAGAAGAGCTAACACTTATCCTTCTCAAACCTTCCAAAATATAGCAGAGGGAGGAACACTCCCAAATTCATTCTATGAGGCCACCATCACTCTGATACCAAAACCAGATAAAGACTTCACAAGGAAAGAAAACTACAGGCCAATATCACTGATGAACATAGGTGCAAAAATCCTCAACGAAATATTAGCAAACAGAATCCAACAGCACATTAAAAGGATCATACACCATGATCTAGTGGGGTATATTCCAGGAATGCAAAGATTCTTCAATATACGCAAATAAATCAGTGTTATATACCATATCAACAAACTGAGAGAGAAAAACCATATGATCATCTCAATAGATGCAGAGAAAGCTTTTGACAAAATTCAACACCCATTTATGATAAAAACCCTGCAGAAAGTAGGCATAGAGGGAACTTTCCTCAGCATAATAAAGGCCATATATGACAAAACCACAGCAAACATCATCCTAAATGGTGAAAAACTGAAACCATTTCCACTAAGATCAGGAACAAGACAAGGTTGGCCACTCTCACCACTCTTATTCAACATAGTTTTGGAAGTTCTAGCCACAGCAATCAGAGAAGAAAAAGAAATAAAAGAATCCAAATCGGAAAAGAAGAAGTAAAGCTGTCACTGTTTGCAGATGACATGATTCTATACATAGAGAATCCTAAGGATGCTACCAGAAAACTACTAGAGATAATCAATGAATTTGGTTAAGTAGCAGGATACAAAATTAATGCACAGAAATATCTGGCATTCTTATACACTAATGATGAAAAATCTGAGATTGCAATTAAGAAAACACTCCCATTTACCATTGCAACAAAAAGAATAAAATATCTAGGAACAAACCTACCTAAGGAGACAAAAGACCAGCATGCAGAAAATTATAAGACACTAATGAAAGAAATTAAAGATTATACAAATAGATGGAGAGATATACCTTGTTCTTGGACTGGAAGAATCAACATTGTGAAAATGACTCTACAACTCAAAGCAATTTAGAGATTAAATTCAATCCTTGCCAAACTACCACTGCCATTTTTTACAGAACTAGAACAAAACATTTCACAATTTGCATGGAAACACAAATGACCCCGAATAGCCAAAACAATCTTGAGAATGAAAGATGGAGCTGGAGGAATCAGGCTCCCTGACATCCGATTATACTACAAAGCTACAGTAAACAAGACTGTATGGTACTCGCACAAAAACTGAAATATAGATCAATGGAACAGGCTAGAAATACAAGAGATAAACCCACACACATTTGTTCACCTTATCTTTGATAAAGGAGGCAAAACTATACAGCAGAGAAAAGACAGCCTCTTCAATAAGTGGTGCTGAGAAAACTGGAAATTTATGAAATTAGAACAGTCCCTAACCCCATACACAAAAATAAACTCAAAATGGGTTAAAGACCTAAATGTAAGGCCAGACACTATCAAACGTTGGAGGAAAACATAGGCAGAACACTCTATGACATAGATCACAGCAAGATCCTTTTTGACCCACCTTCTAGAGAAATGGAAAGAAAAACAAAAATAAACAAATGGGACCTAATGAAACTTAAAAGCTTTTGCACTACAAAGGATACCATAAATAATACCAAAAGACAACCCTCAGAATGGGAGAAAATAGTTGCAAATGAAGCAACTGACAAAGGATTAATCTCCAAAATTTGTAAGCAACTCATGCAACTCAATAACAAAAAAACAAACAAGCCAATCCAAAAATGGGCAGAAGACGTAAATAGACATTCTCCAAAGAAGATATACAGATTGCCAACCAATACATGAAAGATTGCTCAATATCATTAATCATTAGAGAAATGCAAGTCAAAACTACAATGAGATATCATCTCACACTGCTCAGAATGGCCATCATCAGAAAATCTAGAAACAATAAATGCTGGAGAGGGTGTGGAGAAAAGGGTAAAAGGGAACACTCTTGCACTGCTGGTGGGAATGTGAATTGATACAGCCACTATGGAGAACAGTATGGAGGTTCCTTAAAAAACTAAAAATAGAAGTAACGTACAACCCAGCAAACCCACTACTGGGCATATACCCTGAGAAATCCATAATTCAAAATGAGTCATGTGCCAAAATGTTCATTAAAGCTCTATTTACAATAGCCAGTACATGGAAGCAACCAAAGTGTCCATCGAAAGATGAATGGATAAAGAAGATTTGCCACATACATACAATGGAATATTACTCAGCCATAAAAAGGAATGAAACTGAGTTACTTGTAGTGAGTTGGATGGACCTGGAGTCTGTCATACAGAGTGAAGTAAGTCAGACGGAGAAAAACAAATACCATATGCTAACACATATATGTGGAATCTAAGAAAAAAATGTCATGAAGAGACTAGAGTTAGGATGGGAATAAAACACAGAACTACTAGGGCATGGACTTGAGGATATGAGAAGACTGAAGGGTAACATTTGATGAAGTGAGTGGCGTGGACATATATACACTACCAAACGTAGGGTGGATAGCTAGTGGGAAGCAGCCACATGGCACAGTTAGATCAGATAGGTGGTTTGTGACCACCTAGAGGGGTGCAATAGGGAGTGTGTGAGGGAGTGAGATGCAAGAGGGAAGAGCTATGGGAACATA
Source organism: Kogia breviceps (assembly GCF_026419965.1). Lineage (NCBI taxonomy): Eukaryota > Metazoa > Chordata > Mammalia > Artiodactyla > Physeteridae > Kogia > Kogia breviceps. Next base: position 55,316,824 of record NC_081330.1, read on the forward strand.
TGTATATGTATAACTGATTCACTTTGTTGTAAAGCAGAAACTAACACACCATTGTAAAGCAATTATACTCCAGTAAAGATGTTTAAAAAAAAAAGAAAAGAAAAAAAAAAAAAGTAATCTTGTTGATTACTTGATCCCACACACATGAATTCATAACCCAACTTATAAAGATAAAATAATACTAAAAAAACATTTTTAAATTAAAATTTGAAACTCATGAAATTATATATTTTCCTTAGAAACAAAGTTATAAGTTGTCCCAAGCGTATCCGAATAAATTTTTTGTAATGGATATTAAAGCTAGATCTTTTGAATCTGCCTTATCTGTGATTAAAACAAGACTTTGCCATTTACTGCTGGTGGGATCATGGAAATATGAAAATAGATAATAAAGCCAAACTCAAGTTTGCATTTTAGAATTAAGTGAAATATTGCCTTTGAATTGCCTATAACACTATAAGCATGCAATCGATGAGGTACATCATTCTTATCATTATCAATATCAAGTTTAGATTTTTTTTACTAACATATTAACACCTTTGACTTAGAAAATAAGATAAGACATAAATTAACAATATCTCGAAAGGGAATATCACTATACATTTTACACATCTTTAAAGGATAGTAAAATAATACTATTAACAATTCTATATACACAAATTTGACAACTTATACTAAATGGACCAAATCTCAGAAACCAAAACTACAACTCATTCAGTGTGAAATAGATAATTTAAATAGCTCCATCAATATTAAATAAATTGAATTTGTAATTAAAAACCAACTTCTGTAATAGAAATCACCTGTCCCAGATGATTTCACTAGAGAATTCTAAGAGTTCAAAGAATTAACACAAACTCTCCACTGTCTATTCTAGAAAATGGAAGAAGACAGAACATTTTCCAGTTCATTTTATGAAGCAAGTATTACCCTCATATGAAAACCAAACAAAGCACAGAAAAAGAAAACTATGGGGAGATATTTCTCATAAATATAGATTAAAAATTCTTAACAAAACATTAGCAAATATAGGGCAGCAATGCCTAAGAAGAATTATACACAATGATTAAATGAGTTCATCCAAGGATGCAAGGCAGTTTCAAAATTTGAAGAGTAATCAATATAGCACACCATGTTAACAAACTGAAGAAACATCATATGATCATATCAGTTCATGCAGAAAAGCATTTGATGAAATTCAAAACCCATTCATATCAAAAAGAAAAAACCTGGGAATAATAGGAATAGAGGAGAATTTCCTAAACTTGATAAAATGAGCATGTACAAGAAGTCTACAGCTAACATTGTGCTGAATGGTGAAACACTGAATGATTTTCTTCTAATATTCAAGAACGAGGCAAGTATGTTTGAACTCACCATTCATTAAACATATTACTGGGTTCTCGTCAGTGCAATCAGGCAAATATATATATAAGGCATATACAATCGGAAGGAAAAAATAAAACTGTCTCTTTCACAGATGAATAATTTCCACATTAAAATAAAAATCCCAAGACACCTTCAAAAATACTTCTAGAACTAATAAGTGAGTTAAGCATATCTCCAGATACAAAAATAAAAAATAAAAATCAGGCTTCCCTGGTGGCACAGTGGTTGAGAGTCTGCCTGCCGATGCAGGGGACACAGGTTCGTGCCCCGTTCTGGGAAGATCCCACATGCTGTGGAGTGGCTGGGCCCATGAGCCATGGCCGCTGAGCCTGCGCGTCCAGAGTCTGTGCTCCACAATGGGAAAGGCCACAACAGTGAGAGGCCCGCATACCACAAAAATAATAATAATAATAATAAAAATAAAAATCAATTGTATATACTAATAACCAATAGCTGGACACCAAAATTTAAAATACAATACCATTCAGATTCTTTGAAAAATAACATGACATATTTACATGTAAATCTAACAAACTATGTACAGGTCTTGTATACTAAAAATTATATATCACTTATGAAAGAAACTTTTAAAAATCTATATGAAAGAAATGTTGAGAAAAATATGTATATATATTGTGGGTTGGAAGACTCTTTATTGCTAACATATCAATTCTCGCTAAATAGACATAAAGATTCAACACAATTCCAATCAATATTTTAGCATATTTTTTAGAAACTTGTCAAGCTTTTTCTAAAATTTATATGGAAAAGCTAATGGAGTAGAGTACCCAAAACAATTATGATAAAGAGTGAGAATGGCTATTATCAAAACAACAAAAAATAACCATTGTTGCTAAGGATGTGGAAAAAAAGGAAGGTAAAATATTACATCCACTATGGAAAACAGTATAAAAGGTCCTCAAAAAATTAAAAATAGAACTACCATACAATATAGCATTTATACTTTGGGGAATTTATCCAAAGGAAATAAAAACACTAAATCAAAAAGATATATACACTCCAATGTTCATTGAAGCATTATACACAAGAATAAATATATGGAGGCAACACAAAAGTCTATTGATAGGAATGGGCAAAAAAGATGTGGTACATATTTACAATGCACTATGATTTAGCCATAGAAAAGTATAAAATTCTGACATTTGTAACAACATAGATGGATCTAGATGACATTAAATTAAGTGAAATAAGTCAAAGACAAATACTGTATGTCTTTATTTACATGTGGACTCTAAGAAAATAAAACAAATATAACAAACAGAAACAGACTTATAGGTACAGAGGACAAAGTAGTGGTAGCCGGTGGGGGGGGTGGTATGGGGATGGCCAAAATAAGAAAAGGGGATTAAGAGGTACAGTTATAGAATATCTATAGATAGTTATAGAATATCAGTTATAGAATTCATAAGAAAAAGAGATGTAATGTATAACATAGGGAAAATAATCAATAATATTGTAATAACTTTGTATGGTGTATAATGAGTAAAAATATCAAACCACTATGTTGTACACAGGAAAAAATACAAAATTGTAAGCCAACTAAAATTCTCCTATCAGTTTTCTCAGGATGGTGGGATTTCAGATGATCTTTGCTCAATAATTTTTGGTACTGTTTGAATGTGTTTATAATGAGTGTATCATTTATGTAATCAGAAAAATCAATAAAACATTTTCATTGTGAAAAAAATTGTAAGCCAAATATACTTCAATAAAAAATAAGTAAAATAAAATATTTTACATATTGATTATGAGATTAAAATCTTTTCAACAAATAGTGTTATAACAATTGGACTTCCATATGCAAGAATATGAACCTAGACTTCCACATTACACCTTATATAAAAACTGACTCTGTGGATGACATGATACTATACATAGAAAATCCTAAAGATGCCACCAGAAAACTACTAGAGCTAATCAATGAATTTAGTAAAGTCACAGGATACAAAATTAATACGCAGAAATATCTTCATTCCTATACACTAACAATGAAAAATCTGAAAGAGAAATTAAGGAAACACTCCCATTTAACACTGCAACAAAAAGAATAAAATACCTAAGAATAAACCTACTTCAGAGACAAAAGAAATGCATACAGAAAACTATAAGACACTGATGAAACAAATCAAAGATGATATAAACAGATGGAGAGATATACCATGTTCATGGATTGGAAGAATCAATATTATGAAAATATACTACCCAAAGCAATGTACAGATACAACACATTCCCTATCAAATTACCAATAGCAATTTTCACAGAATTAAAACAAGAAATTTTACAATTTGTATGAAAACACTAAAGATCCAGAATAACCAAAGCAATCTTGAGAAGAAAAACGGACTGGGAGGAATCAGGCTCCTTGACTTCAGACTATAGTACAAACCTACAGTAATCAAGAGAGTGTGGTACTAGCACAAAAACAGAAATATAAAGCAGTGGAAGAGGATAGAAAGCCCAGAGATAAACCCACGCTTCTATGGTCAACTTATATTTGAAAAAGGCAGAAAGAATATAGAATGGAGAAAAACAGCCTCTTCAATAAGTGGTGTTGGGAAAACTGTACAGCTACATGTAAAATAATGAAATTAGAACACTCCCTAACACCATACACACAAAAAAATTCAAAATGGATTGAAGACCTACATGTAAGGTCAGACACTATAAAAATCTTAGAGGAAAACATAGGCAGAAAGCTCCATGACATAAATCACAGCAAGATCCCTTTTGACCCACTTCCTAGAGTAATGAAGATAAAAGCAAAAATAAACAAATGGGACCTAATGAAACTTAAAAGCTTTTGCCCAGCAAAGGAAACTATAAACAAGATGGAAAGACAGTGCTCAGAATGGGAGAAAATATTTGCTAATGAAGCAACTGACAAAAGATTATTCTCCAAAATTTACAAGCAGCTCATGCAGCTCAATATCAAAAAACTGAAAAACCCATTCCAAAAATGGGCAGAAGACCTAAATAGACATTTCTCCAAAGAAGACATACAGATTGCTAACAAAGACATGAAAAGGTGCTCAACATCACTAATCATCACTAATCATCATTTGATTTGAAATGCAAATCAAAACCACAATGAGGTATCACCTCACACTGGTCAGAATGGTCATCATCAAAAATATACAAACAATAAATGCTGGAGAGGGTATGGAGAAAAGGGAATCCTCCTGCACAGATTGTGGGAATGTAAATTGATACAGCCGATATGGAGAACAGTATGTAGGTTACTTAAGAAACTAAAAGCAAAACTACCATATGACCCAGCAATCCCATTACTTGGCATATACCCTGATAAAACCATAATTCAAAAAATACATGTAACCCAGTATTCATTGCAGCACTATTTACTATAGCCAGTACATGGAAGCCACCTAAATGTCTATCAACAGATGAATGGATAAAGAAGATGTGGCACATATATACAATGGAATATTACTCAGTCATAAAAAGGAACAAAATTGAGTCATTTGTAGTGATGTGGATGGAACTAGAGTCTGTCATACAGAGTGAAATAAGTCAGAAAGAGGAAAACAAACACCATATATTAACACATATATATGGAATCTAGAGAAATGGCACCTATGAACCTAGTGGCAGGGTAGGAATAGAGATGCAGATGTAGAGAATGGACTTGTGGACACTGGGTGGGGGGAAGGGGAGGGTGGGACGAATTGAAAGAGTAGAACTGACATATATACACTACCATGTGTAAAATAGATAGCTAGTGGGAAGTTGCTGTATAGCACAGGGAGATCAGCTCAGTGCTTTTTGATGACCTAGAGGGGTAGGATGTGGAGGGAGGGAGGGAGGGAGGCTCATGAGGGAGAGGATATAGGTATACATATAGCTGATTCACTTTTTTGTGCAACAGAAACTAACACAACATTGTAAAGCAATTATAATCCAATAAAGATGTTAAAAAAATGACTCTAAATACAACATGAAAGGCACAGTCCATGAAGGATAGAATTGATAAACTCAACTTCATTATAATGAAAAACTTCTGTTCTTTGAAAAACACTATCAGGAAAATAAGAAGACAAGCCACAAACTGGGGTATAATATTTAAAAAAAAAAAAAAAAAGATTTATCTGATAAAAGACTATTATCCAAAATACACAAAGTACTCTTAAAATTCAACAATAAGGAAATAACCTAATTAAAAAGGAGAACATACTTTATAGCAAAGGGAACTCTACTTAATGCACTGTGGTGATCTAAATGGGAAGGAAATCAAAAAATCAGGGCATATATGTATATGTATAGCTGATTCATTTTGCTGTATAGTAGAAACTAACACAACAGTGTAAAGCAACTGTACTCCAATAAAAATTAATTTTAAAAAATGTGCCAAACACCTCACCAACAAAGATATAGAGATGGAAAATAAATATATAAAAAGTGCTCAATATCATATGTCATAAAGGAATGGCAAATTAGAAAAACAATAAGATAGTACCACACACCTATTGGAGTGGCAAAACCCAAAATACTGATAATACCAAGTGTTGGCCAGGATATGGAGCAACAGGAACTACCATTCATTGCTGGTGGAAATGAAAAATATATAGACACTTTGAAAGACAGTTTGCTGGTTTCTTACAAAATTAAACATTCTCTTTTTGAATTAGTGTTTTCATTTTTTCTGGATATATACCCTGGTAGGGAATTACTTGACCATATGGTAGTTCTATTTTTTAATTTTATGAGGAATCTCCATACTGTTTTCCATAGTAACTGCACCAATTTACACTCCCACCAACAGTGGACTAGGATTTCCTTTTTTCTATATCCTCTCCAAAATTTGTTACTTGTAGACTTTTTCACGATAGCCATTCTGATAGGTATGTGTTTCTATCTCATTGTTGTTTTGACTTGCATTTCTCTAACAATTAGCAATATTGAGCTTCTTTCACGTGCCTGTTAGCCATCTGTATGCCTTCTTTGGAAAAATGTTTATTCAGGTGTTCTGCCAATTTTTTTGATTTTTTTTGATATTGTATTGTAAGAGCTGTTTATATATTTTGTATATCAACACTTTGTCTGTCATATTATTTGCAAATATTAACTAAGTCCCATTTGTTTATTTTTGCTTTTATTTCTTTTGCTTTGGAGACAAATCTAAACATATATTGCTGTAACTTATGTAGTGTTCCATCCATGTTCTCTTCTAGGAGTTTTATAGTTTTAGATCTTACACTTAGGTATTTACTTGATTTTGAGTTTATATCTGTATACAGTGTGAGGAAATGTTCTAATATCATTGTTTTACATGTGGCTGTCCAGTTTTCCCAGTACCACTTATTGAAAAGATTGTCTTTTCTCCATTGTATATTCTTGTGTCCTTTATCATAAATTAATTTACCATAGGTGTGTGGGTTTATTTCTGGGCTCTCTCTTCTGTTACAGAGATCTGTGTCTGTTTTTGTGCCAGTATCTTGAATATCCTTTAGGCAGGGAGCAAAAATTAACATATGGATTAATATTTACTTTTAGGTTTGTTCTTCTATTATTGACTCAAAAAACCTGATTGCTTAAACATTGATCTCCTTTATGATCCTGTCCTGTTATTACCACTTTTCAATAACAGGTAGCAGGTTTGGGTTTTAAAAGATTATGAACTTCCATTTGTACATTTCCTAGTGCACCATTCTACCTTAGGAGAAAACAATACATAAAATGCAGCTTTATAAATGACAGTTTGTGGTTTCACCAAATAAATATATATTTTTCACATTCAATCTATTATGATACTATTCTGCATTAAAATTTTTTTTTTCTAATTTTCAAAACATATTGAAATGCATAATCCCAGATAACACCAAATGGTAGGTTTTAACACTAACAGTGATCCAGATAGAGTCTTCACATGAGTACATCCATGGCTAATTTTTTTTTTAAATAGCCTTTCAAGTGAGAGCTATGCTATCTAGATTAAAATCAGCTGATTCCACCCAAAATCTGTCATTAGGTTATGACTTTTAAGTTGTTTTTTAGTAGTGGATATTTATTTACACTGATCAAGTCATACTTGCTTCATTTCTGCAATCTCTCTGCAAAATGGCTAACCACACTTAAGTTTTCATAAGAATGTCAATAATTCTGACAATAGTTTACCACCAATACCATGTCCTCATAAACTGAAATAGCCAATGATAGATGCAAGAAAAAGTAACACATTAAATTTCAATCCAGAAATATTCTGCTTCAAGTATATTTTTGAAATAATGCTTAGTTCTTAAATATGCATGGTAAACAATGAAGAATATATAAACAGCTTGGAATGCCCATGTTTGATTCCAATTTTCTCTGACTGAAAACATTCTCATTGTATATATGGTCTCTTGCTAAACGTAGAGAATTTTTTTCCTCTGATGTTCAAATTTGTATTTAGAAAAGCAAATTATCTCAGTGACTTTGATAACTTATTTTATCTTCAAATAAATCATAAGTCACAAATCCTTGACTCTGAACAGTTTTGTCTACCAGTGTTTTGAAGTGCTTATTCTGCAAATGTCTGGTTGTCTATAAAAGATTTATAGAAGAAAAAGTAGTGGTTCTCTGCTTGCTGTATATTGAGGGACAAAATCAACCAGCTCAACTTCAAGCCACAAAAGATTTCTTTTTGGTGTTTTATAGTAATTCACCATGGACCCTACCTGCTTAACTCATTCAGGGTACCCCCAGGAGTGTATGATATGACTTTGCTTTTGTTTCCAGGTTAAAAATAAGGTTAACCTGCTTTCTTTTCAACATCGAAGTAAAATGTCATTGGTTTTCTGACAAACAATGTATGCCAGAGATATGGGTCTTTTTTCTCACTAAACTTCATTTTTTTAGTATAGTCCCAAGTTTCTGGAAATCAATCTTTTAATAGAGAGGGGTATGTCTGCTGTTGATTTTTATAGACTAAAATGTCAGATCTACAGTTATTCAGACAAAAATTTGGAATTAAAAAAGAACCAAACAAGAAAAAACTTCTTTGGGAAATAAAAGATGGTTAATGAAGTATTCTGTTTGTCATCATATAATAATCACCAAAATGCTTGTATTAGACATTCCTGCTTAAAAATCAGTTTTAATTACTCTTATATCTTAGAATAGTCCCTCGCATTTGAAGCTTTTTTAAATTTTATATGATTACTATGAACCAAGTAATAGCAGTAATAAAATTAATCATCAAAACTGATCTCTATTTAATATTAATATTTTAATATTGTGTATTTAGAAAGTCAGACTTAAATATGAAATATATAGTATACTAACAGATGGCATATTTAGATTTTATTAACAATGATAGCCAGCTATACCTATAATTTAAAAATACAAATACTTGTTTTGCTAGTTTGTTTATCTGTCTTTTAATGAATGAAATATTTTGTCAACAAAAAATTGTAAAGTTTATTGCACTAGTAAAGTAACCAAAATTGTTAGGTCCTGTGATAAAGGGCAACATGTCCACAATCCTTCATTCCCATCTGTATTCATACCTCATGCAATCCTATTTTGTAGTTTCTCCCACTAAGAGATAGAAGTTATTCTTCCTTCTTTTGAATCTGACTCTGCAGTGTAACTTGCTTTGGCCAATAGAATGCAGTTTAAGGGACTGTTTCCCAGTTAGGAGCTTAAGTTGTAATTTTATTATGCTTTCATTTGTTCATTGGAACCTTGCCCAATTGCCATGTGAATAAGCCTGGGGATTAAGTTGCTGGAGGATGAAGGACCACATAGAATAGAGACACTCTCCAGCTCAGGGTTTCCTAGACCAGCTAGTCCTGGGAAATCCAACAGCAGGACACAATACAAGGGTGAGCCCATGGGGAACCACCCAACTGAGAGCTGCTCAAATTGCTCACCTGCACAAAAATTAATTAAAATAGTTGCTTCAAGCCACACAGCATTGGGGTACATTGTTACATGGAAAAAAAAAAACTAATACATTATAAAAAATTAAGCATTCCTTTGTTCAACATTGATTCATTTGTGTATATTGAAGAATGCTTCCATTCCTAGGATAAACCCCACTTGATCATGTTGTATGATCCTTTTAATGTGCTGTTGGATTCTGTTTGCTCGTATTTTGTTGAGGATTTTTGCATCTATGTTCATCAGTGATATTGGCCTGTAGGTTTCTTGCTTTCTGACATCTTTGTCTGGTTTTGGTATCAGGGTGATGGTGGCCTTGTAGAATGAGTTTGGGAGTATTCCTCCCACTGCTATATTTTGTTAGATTTTAAGAAGGATAGGTGTTAGCTGTTCTCTAAATGTTTGATAGAATTCTCCTGTGAAATCATATGGTCCTGGGATTTTGTTTGTTGGAAGATTTTTAATCACGCTTTCAATTTCAGTGCTTTTGATTGGCCTTTTCATATTTTCTATTTCTTCCTCTTTCAGTCTCAGAAGATGGTACATTTCTAAAGAGTTTGTTCATTGCTTCCAGGTTGTCCATTTTATTGGCATATAGTTGCTTGTAGTAATCTCTCATAATTCTTTGTATTTCTGCAGTGTCAGTGTTACTTCTCCTTTTTCATTTCTAATTCTATTGATTTCAGTCTTCTCCCTTTTTCCCTGGCCAATGGTTGACCAATTTTGTTTATCTTCTCAAAGAACAAGCTTTTAGTTTATTGATCTTTGTTATCATTTCCTTCATTTCTTTTTCATTTTTTTCTGATCTGATCTTTATGATTTCTTTCCTCCTGCTACCTTTGTGTTTTTTAGTTCTTCTTTCTCTAATTGCTTTAGATGTAAGTTTGGGTTGTTTATTTGAGATGTTTCTTTTTTCATGAGGTAAGATTGTATTGCTATAAACTTACCTCTTAAAACAGCTTTTGCTCTATCCCATAGGTTTTGGGTCATCATTTCTTAATTGTCATTTGTTTTGAGATATGTTTTGATTTCCACTTTGATTTCTTCAGTGATCTCTTGGTTATTAAGTAGTGCATTGTTTAGCCTCCATGTGTTTGTATTTTATACATATTTTTTCATCTAATTAATATCTAGTCTCATAGTGTTGTGGTCGGAAAAGGTACTAGATACGATTTCAATTTTCTTAAATTTACCAGGGCTTGATTTGTGACCCAAGATATGATCTATCCTGGAGAATATTCCATGAGCACTTGAGAAGAATGTGTATTCTGTTGTTTTTGGATGGAATGTCCTATAAATATCAATTAAGTCCATCTTGTTTAATGTATCATTTAAAGCTTGTGTTTCCTTTTTTACTTTCCTTTTTGATGATCTGTCCATTGGTGAAAGTGGGGTGTTAAAGTCTCATACTATGATTGTGTCACTGTCAATTTCCCCTTTTATGACTGTTAGTAATGCCTTATGTATTGAGGTGTTCCTATGTTGGGTTCATAAATATTTAAACTTTTTATATCTTCTTCTTGGATTGATCCCTTGATCATTATATAGTGCCTTACTTTGTGTCTTGTAATAGTCTGTGCTTTAAAGTCTCTTTTGTCTGATAGGAGAATTTCTAGTTTAGCTTTCTTTTGATTTCCATTTGCATGGAATATCTTTTTCAAACCCCTCACTTTCAGTCTGTATGTCTCCCTAGGTCTGAAGTGGGTCTGTTGTACACAGCATATATATGGATCTTGTTTTTGTATCCATTCAGCCAGTCTATGTCTTTCGTTTGGAGCATCTACACCATTTGCATTTGAAGTAATTATTGATATATATGTTCGTATTGCCAGTTTCTTAATTGTTTTGGGTTTTTTATTGTGGGTCTTTTCCTACTCTTGTGTGTCCTGCCTAGAGAAGTTCCTTTAGCATTTGTTGTAAAGCTGGTTTGGTGGTGCTGAATTCTCCTAGCTTTTGCTTGTCTTTAAAGGTTTTCATTTCTCCATCAAATCTGAATGATATCCTTGCTCAGTACAATAATGTCGTTGTATTTTTTCTCCTTTATCACTTCAAATATGTCCTGCCACTCCTTCTGGCTTACAGAGTTTCTGCTGAAAGATCAGCGGTTAATCTTATGGGGACTCCCTTCTGTGTTATTTGTTGTTTTTCCTTTGCTGCTGTTAACATATTTTCTTTGTATTTAATTATTCATAGTTTGAATAATATGTGTCTTGGTGTGTTTTTCCTTCTATTTATCCTGTATGGGACTCTCTGTTTTCCTGGATTTGATTAACTCTTTCCTTTCCCATATTTCCTTTTCAACTTTAATCACTTCAAATATTTTCTCATTTGCTTTCTGTTTCTCTTCTTCTTCTGGGATCCCTGTAATTCGAATGTTGGTGCATTTAATGTTGTCCCAGAGGTCTCTGACTGTCCTCTTTTCTTTTCATTCTTTTGTCTTTATTCTGATCTGCAGTAGTTTTTTCCACTCTATTATCTTCCAGGTCACTTATCAGTTATTTTGCCTCAGTTATTCTGCTATTGATCCCTTCTAGAGAATTTTTAATTTCATGTATTGTGTTTTTCATCACAATCTGTTTGTTCTTTAGTTCTTCTAAGACCTTGTTAATTGTTTCTTATATTTTCTCCTTTCTCTTTCTAAGATTTTGGATCAACTTTACTGTCATTATTCTGAATTGTTTTTCAGGTACGCTGTCTATTTCCTCTTCATTTGTTTGGTCTGGTGGATTTTTGCCTTGCTCCTTCATCTCCTGTTTGTTTCTCTGTCTTCTCATTTTGCTTATCTTACTGTGTTGAGGGCTTCTTTTTGCAGGCTGCAGGTTCATATTTCCTGTTGTTTTTGGTGTCTGTCCCCAGTGGCTACGTTTGGTTCAGTGGATTGCATAGGCTTCCTGGTGGAGGGTACTAGTGCCTGTGTTCTGGTGGATGAGGCTGGATCTTTTCTTTCTGGTGGACAGGTTCATGTTTGGTGGTGTGTTTTGGGGTGTCTGTGGCCTTATTATGATTTTAGGCAGCCTCTCTACTAATGGATGGGGTCGTGTTCCTGTCTTGCTAATTGTTTGGCATAGGGTGTCCAACATTGTAGCTTGCTGGTTGTTCACTAGAGATGAGTCTTGGCATTGAGATGGAGATCTCTGGGAGATTTTCACCATTTGAAATTACGTGGAGCTGGAATGTCTCTTGTGGACCTGTGTCCTGCACTTGGCTATCCCACCTCAGAGGCACAGCCTTGACACCTGGCTGGAGCACCAAGAGCCTGTCATCTACCTGGCAAAACAGAAAAATGGAAACAAACAACCTAACAAACAAAATTTATATATATATAGTTGCTCAGAAAGTCCACCTTCTCAATTTGGGATGATTCATTTTCTATTCAGGTATTCCACATATGCAGGTTACTTCAAGTTGATTGTGGAGGTTTAATCTGTTGTTCCTGCGGCTGCTGGGAGAAATTTCCCTTTCTCTTCTTTGTTCGCACAGCTCCTGTTTTTCAGCTTTGGATTTGACCCTGTGTCTGCTTGTAGGTTGCTTGAGGGCATCGGTTCTTTTCTCAGACAGAACAGGATTAAAGGAGTAGCTGATTTGGGGGCTCTGTCTCCCTCAGGCCCAGGGGAGGGAGTGGTCTGGGGTGCAGAGTGAGGTTACAGTGACAGAGGCAGGCATGACCTTGTACCAGCCTGAGGCATACCATGTGTTCTCCCAGAGAAGTTGTCCCTGGATCACAGGACCCTGGCAGTGGTGGGCTGCATGGGCTCCCAGGAGGGGATGTGTGGATAGTGACCTTTGCTTGCACACAGGCTTCTCCGTGGCTGCAGCAGCAGCCTTAGCATCTCACTCCTGTCTCTGGGGTCCATGCTGAGAGCCACGGCTTGAACCCATCTCTGGGGGTCCTTTAAGCAGCCCTCTTAAAGCAAGTCCTTTAATCCCCTCTCCTCACTCACCAGGAAACTAAGAGGCAAGAAAAGGTATTTTGCCTCTTAGGCAATTCCAGACCTTTTCTCGAACTCCCTCCTGGCTATCCGTGGTGCACTAACCCCCTTCAGGCTGTGTTCATGCAGCCAGCCCCAGTCCTCTCACTGGGGTCTGACCTGTGATGCCTGAGCCTCAGCTCCCAGCCCCCACCCATTCCAGCAGGTGATGAGACAAGCCTCTTGGCCTGGTGAATGCCAGTTTGCACTGGTCCTCTGTGTGGGAATCTCTCCACTTTTCCCTCTGCACCCCTGTTGCTGTGCTCTCCTCTGTGGCTCTGAAGCTTCCCCCCTGTGTCTCCTGCAGTCTCCACCCACAAAGGGGATTTCTAGTGTGTGGAAACCTTTCCTCCTTCACAGCTCCCTCCCACTGGTTCAGGTACCGTCCCTATTCTTTTTTTTCTGTTTTTCCTTTTTTCTTTTGCCATACTCAGGTACTTGGGGAGTTTATTGCCTTTGGGGAGGTCTGAGGTCTTCTGCCAGCATTCAGTCAGTGTTCTGTAGGAATTGTTCCACATGTAGATGCATTTCTGATGTATTTGTGGGGAGTGAGTTGATCTCCACTTCTTACTCTTCTGCCATCTTGAAGCTCCTCCAGATATTGCAATCTAGAAGAATACCTATTACCCAGTATTTTTAGGAATACTCTGAGGAAAGCTTACATTACAACTCACAAATATTTTACTCTCATGCAGGCTTTACTGGTTTGCCAGGTTATGCTGTTGTAGCAAACAGTCTCATAATTTTTCTTGTAGGCTTAGTTTCCTTGCAGAAGGTTCCTCCACACTGCCTGGCTACTCTTAGTTTCTGAGATACGCCCATACACAAATGAACCCCAGAACAAGAAACCCCAACACATGAGTTTTTTTTTTTTTTCCCATCATGTTATAATTGCAATGATAGAAGAAAAGAAAGAAAGACCAAATTATCAAAGGAGATGCAACTATTGCTCGTGTCTTGATCTTCACTTTTATTCTATCCTTGACTGTTGAATGTTTCTCAGGAAGACTTGGGTATTTCATATTTCTTGGGCAACAGCCCAAAGATGTTTAACAATATCCTTACATCTCCCTTTTTTACATTCTGTGATCCTACCAACAAAATGTGTAATTTTTATGTGTAATTTAATAATAAGTATATCTAATAATAATTTTAACTATTATTACCAATATTTATTGAAGTACCACTACATGCCAGGTAATCTGCTAAGTACTTACATTATTTCAGTTAATTTTAAAAAGCATCTGCTACTTCAAATATCAAAGCAGCAACACAAAATTACAAGGAACATGAAAAGTCAAAAAACATGTCATCACAAAAAGATGTCTCCAAAAACCAATCTCAGAGGCACAAAATTTTGTGATCTGATAATTTAAAATAGCTGTTTTCAAGAAACTCAATGAGCTAAAGAAAACTCAGAAAGACAATTTAACAAAATTATGAAAACAAAAATAAGGCTTCAAATGAGATATTTAGCAAAGAAATAAAAGTCATAACAAAGAACCAAGCAGGCACTCTGAAGCTGTAGAACAAATTAGTGAAATTAAAACAAAAATGTAGCAGAGAGCATCTGTAGTAGAGTAGAGCAAGTGAAAATAGAATAAATGAGTTAGAGGATATGAATTTTGAAATAAACCAATTACAGTAGAATGAAGAAAAAAATGAAAAGAGTAAAGAAAACTTACATGACCTATAGGAATACACCAAAAGAACAAATATTAGATCAATTAATAGTCCAGAATTACAAGAGTAAAAGAAGGATGCAAAGAGTTTATTTAAATAAATAATAGCTGAGAACTTCCCAAACAAGGGGAGAGACTTGGACATCCAAGTTTATAAAGCTAATAGATCGCCTTATTATCTTAATGTTAAAAGACTTTCTCCAAGACACATTATAATGAAACACTCAAAAATCAAATATAAAGAAAGAATTTTTAAAAGAAGAGAGAGAGAGAAAAAACAAAACAAAACAAAACAAAACATTGTAACCTACAAGGGAACCCTCATTAGGCTATCAGCAGATTTCTCAGCAGAAACCCTATAGGGCAGAAAAGAGTGGAATGACATATTTAAAGTGTTAAAAGAAAAAAAAATGCTTCTCAGTAATACTCTATCCTTCAAAATTATCTTTCAGATTGAAGAAGAGTATGATCAGGCCTCATAAGATGGCTGCTCTCTTGCATTCTTGCCCCACCTGGCCTGCCTCACCCTTACATTATGTACATGTTTGACTACCATACCTAAGTTGAAAATTTAATCAGTAACTATATTTGTGTGATCAGCCTGACCCCCAGTTTCTTCTAGCACTTGGACCAGAATGGCTCCATCAACAGGTCATCAACAGGAAACAGTGACCCTCGCAACAGTTGCTAACCCAAAGATCTGAAGGGGGATGTCTTCAGCAGTCACTCTGACAATCAAGGAACATGATGGCATGCCGCCTATAACTGATAGCTTAGTTCCCCTGTGTAGCATAGATTGCTGCTCTGTCCTGCATGACATCAGCCATATACAGTGGAATGTTGCTCCAGGACCTTTACCTCTGACTTGTAAGATTCCCTTTCTGATAAATCACTGATGTCTCTAAAACTGACTCCAGATTCCTTCTTGGGTATAGTGGCTGGACAATTGAAAGCATTCCAAGACAGTGGGGCACAGCCTAACAAGGGAAAATAATGACTTTTCTAGACAAACAAAAGTTAATAGAGTTTATCACCACTAGACTGTCCTTGCAAGAAGTGCTAAAAGGAATTCTTCAGGCTGAAATGAAAATATGTTAACAATGACATGAAAACATACAAAATTATACAATATACTGGTAAAGGTAAATACACAGTCAGAATTAGAAAGCTCTAATTATGTAATAGGATGGTGTGTTACCCACTTTACTATTGTATAAATATCAAAGGAAAAGAATATTAAAGACAATTATAGCTACTATAATTTGTTAATGAGTACACAATAAAAAGAGGTAAAAATAAAAAAGGAGGGAAGCTTTTGTAAATAATCAAAGTAAGTTTCTATCAGTTTTGTCCATTCTCACTACTATTATTCAACATAGATTTGGAAGTCCTAGCCACAGCAATCAGAGAAGAAAAATAAATAAAAGGACTACAAATTGGAAAAGAAGTAAAACTGTCACTGTTAGCAGATGACATGGTACTATACATAGATAATACTAAAGATGCCAACAGAAAACTTCTAGAGCTAATCAATAAATTTGGTAAAGTTGCAGGATACAAACTGAATGCACAGAAATCACTTGCATTCCTATACACTAACAATGAAAGTTCAGAAAGATAAATTAAGGAAACAATTCCATTCACCACTGCAACAAAAAGAATAAAATACCTAGGAATAAGCCTACCTAAGGAGGTAAAAGATCTGTATACAGAAAACTATAAGACACTGATGAAATAAATCAAAGATGACACAAAGAGATGGAGAGATACACTGTGTTCTTCGATTGGAAGAATCAATAATGTGAAAATGACTACACTACCCAAAGCAATCTACAGATTCAATACAATCCCTATCAAATTACCAACAACATTTTTTACAGAACTAGAACAAAAAATCTCAAAATTTATATGGAGACACAAAAGACCTCAAATAGCCAAAGAAATCTTGAAGGAAAAAAATGGAGCTGGAGGAATCAGACTCCCTGATATTAGACTATACTACAAAGCTACAAAAGTCAAAACAATATGATACTAGCACAAAAACAGAAATATAAATCAATGGAACAGTATCGAAAGCACAGAGATAAACCCATCCACCTATGGTCAACTAGTCTATGACAAAAGAGACAAAGATATACAATGGAGAAAAGACAGTCTCTTCATAAGTGGTGCTGGGAAAACTGTACAGCTACATGTAAAAGAATGAAATTAGAAGACTCTCTAACACCATACACAAAAATAAACTCAAAATGGATTAAAGACCTAAATGTAAGACCAGAAACTATCAAACTCTTAGAGTAAAATATAGGCAGAACACTCTATGACATAAATCACAGCAAGATCCTTTTTGACCCACCTCCTCAAGAAATGGAAATAAAAACAAAAGTAAACAAATGAGACCTAATGAAACTTAAAAGCTTTTGTACAGCAAAGGAAACCATGAACAAGATGGAAAGAAAACCCTCAGAATGGGAGAAAATATTTGCAAAAAAATCGATGGACAAACGATTAATCTCCAAAATATATATACAGCTCATGCAGCTCAATATTTAAAAAACAAACATCACAATAAAAAAAAAGAACAGAAGACCTAAATAGACATTTGTCTAAAGAAGAGTTATAGATAACCAACAAACACATGAAAAGCTGCTGAACATCACTAATTATTAGAGAAATGCAAATCAAATCTACCTTAAGGTATCACCTCACACCAGTTAGAATGGGCATCATCAGAAAATCTACAAACAACAAAAGCTGGAGAGGATGTGTAGAAGAGGAAATCCTCTTGCACTTTTGGTGGGAATGTAAATTGATACAGCCACTATTGAGAATAATATGGAGGTTCCTTAAAAAACTAAAAATAAAATTACCATATGACTCAACAATCCCACTACTGGGTATATACCCAGAGAAAACCATAATTCAAAAAGACACATGCACCCTGATGTTCATTGCAGTGCTATTTACACTATCCAGGTCATGGAAGCAACCTAAATGCCTATCAACAGACAAATGGATAAAGAAGATGTGATACATATATATAATGGAATATTATTCAGCCATAAAAAGGAATGAAATTGGGTCATTTGTAGAAACTTGGATGGACCTAGAGAGTGTCATACAGAGTGAAGCAAGTCAGAAAGAGAAAAGCAAATATCATATATTAATGCATATATGTGGAATCTAGAAAAATGGTACAGATGAACCAGTTTGCAAGCAGAAGTAGAGACACACATGTAGAGAACAAAAGTATGGACACCAAGGGGGTAAAGTGGTGTGGGGGAGGCTGGTCTGATGAATTGGGAGATTAGGATTGACATATATACACTAATATGTATACAATAGATAACTAATAAGAACCTGCATTATAAAAAATAAATAAAATTTTTAAAAAGTTTCTACCAGCTTAAAATGGACTATATTATCTATGGTATGTCTTTATGTAAGCCTCATGGTAACTACAAAGCAAAAACCTAAAATATGTGCACAAAGGATAAGAAAAAAGCATACTACTATGGAAAATCGCCAATTTACAAAGGTAGGTAGAAACGGAGGGAAAAAGAAACAATGGAAATACAAAACAACCAGACACAATTAATAAGATTGCATTAGTAAATGCTTATATATTAATGATACCTCTAAATAAAAGTGGATTGAATTCACCAATGAAATAGTACAGAGTGGCCGGCTGGATTAAAAAAAACACACCATCCAACTATATGCTACCTATTAGAGACTTACATCAGGTTTAAGGACACCCATAGGCTTAAAGTTAAGGTGTTGAAAAACATATCCCATGCAAGTGAAAACCTTTTAGAAAGCAGAGATAGCTATACTTATTTCAGGAAAAAGGAGACTTTTAGCCAAAAACAGTAACCAGAGACAAAGAAGGTCAGTATATAATGACAAATGTGTCAAATCATCAAGAAGATATAACAATCATAATTATAAATGCATCCAACATAGGAGCACCTAAATATATTAAGCAAACACTAACCAGTCTGAAGGGAGCAACAGACAATAATACATTAACAGTAGGGAACTTCATTACCCCACATTCAGTAATGGATAGATCATCCAGGTGGAAAATCAAAAAGGAAACATTAGACTTGGAGCATACATTAGACCAAATAGACCTAACAGACATTTATAGAACATTCCATCTTACAGAAGCAGAATACACATTCTTCTCAAGTGATTACAGAACATTCTTCAGAACAGAACATAAATTGGGGTAAAAAGAGTCTTAGAAAATTGAAGAAGATTGAAATTATATCAAGTACTCTTCCAACCACAATGGTATGAAACCAGAAATCAACAAGAGGAAAGCTGGAAAATATACAAATATTTGCAAATTAAACAATACCATCCTGAAAAACCAATGAGTCAAGGTAGAAGTCAAAAGGTAAATTTAAGAAATCTTTGAACAAATTAAAATGGAAAAACATACTAAAACTTATAAGATGCTGCAAAGTCAGTTCTGAGAAGGAAGTTTACAATCATAAATGCATATATTAAAAAAACCTCAAATAAACAATTTAACTTTACAATTCAGAAGAACAAATTAAGTCCAAGTTAGCAGAAGGAAGGAATAACAAAGATTACAGCAGAAATAAATAAAATAGAGACCAGAAATAAAATAGAAAAAAATGAAAAACTAAGATCTGTTTTTTCAAAAAGATAAATACAATTCACAAACATTGGCTAGAGTAATTAAGAAAAAGAGAGAGAAGATGCAAATAAATAAAATCAGAAATGAAAAAGGGGACATTACAACTACAGAAATAAGAAGGATCATAAGAGATTACTATTAACAATTAATATATGTAAAAAATTTAATAACCAAAAGAAATTGATAAATTCCTAGAAACATACAACTTACCAAGACTGAATCAGGAAGAAACAGAAAATCTAAAGAGACCAATAATGAGTAAGGAGATTGAGCCCTTAATCAAAAAACTCAAACACAGAAAAGCCCAAGACCAAATAGCTTCACAGGTAAATCCTATTACATATTTAAAGAAGAATCAATGCCAACATTTCTCCAACTCTTCCAAACAATTGAAGAAGAGCAAGCACTTCCAAGCTCATTTTACAAGGCTAGCATTACTCTGATACCAAAGTCAGATAAAGATACTACAGGAATTGAAAACTATAGACCAATATCCCCGATGAATATAAATACAAAATTCTCAACAAAATATTAGCAAATTGAATTCAAGAACACATTAAAAAGATTATACCCCATGACCAAGTGGGGTTTTATCCCTGGGAGGCATAAATTGTTCAACATATGTGAATCAATAAAATTGATACACCACATTAATAGAATAAACAATAAAAATTAAATGATCAGCTCAATAAACACACAAAAAAGCATTTGACAAAATACAACAATGTTGCATGATAAAATCACTCAACAAATTGGGTATAGACAGAACATATTTCAACATAATAAGTCCACATCTGGAAACCCCACAGTTAACATTATACTCAATGGTGAAAAGCTGAAAGCTTCTCCTCTAAGATCAAAACACAAGACAAGAGTGTCTACTCTCACCAATCCTATTCAACATATTACTTTAAGTTCTAGCTAAAACAATTAGGCAATACAAAGAAATAAAAAGCATCCAAATCAGAAATGAAGTAAAATTGTAATTGTTTGCAGATGATATGGCAGTATATATAGAAAACCCTAAAGACTCCACAAAAACCTGTTGGAACTGATCAACAAATTCCGTAAAATTGCAGGAAATAAAATCAACCCATAGAAATCAACTGCATTTGTATACAATACATTTGTATTGTAACAATGGAACATCTGAAAAAATATTAAAGAAAACTATCCCATCCACAATAGCATCAAAAAACTAGAATAAGAAATAAAGTTAACCAAGTGAAAGTTCTGTACAATAAAAATTACATGACTTGGGTGAAAGAAATCAAAGAATACCCCAAAAATGGAACAATATTCCATGTAATGAATCAGAAAAAAATTGATATGGTTAAAATATTTATACTACCCAAAGCCATGTATAGATTTAATTCAATCCCTATCAAAATTCCAATTTTTCACAGAAATAGAAAAAAAATCCTAAAATTTGTCTGGAAGCACAAAAGACCCTGAATAGCAAAAACAATCACGGGAAAGAAGGACAAAGTCAGAGACATCACAGTTTCTGATTTCAAACTATACTACAATGCTATTATTAAAACAGTATGGTATTGGCATGAAAATAGACATACAGACCAAAGGAACAGAATAGAGAGCTCAGAAATAAATACATGCATTTACAGTCAACTAATATTTGACAAGGGAGCCTAACACACTCAATGGGGAACAGAAAGTCTCTTCAACAAATACTGTTAGGAATACTGCATAACCACATAATTTGGACAGCTATCTTACACCAGTCACAAAAATGAACTCAAAAGGGATTAAAGACTTAAACATAAGACTTAATACCATGAAACTCCTGGAAGAAAACATAGGTGTTAAGCTCTTTGATATTGGTCTTGGCAATTACATTTATGGATAGGACACCGAAAGCCAAGTAACAAAAGCAAAAATAAATAAGTGGACTACATCAAACTGAAAAGCTTTTGTACAGCAAAAGAAACAATCTAAAAAATGAAAAGAATGTACAGAATGGGAGAAAAAAATTTGTAACCATATATCAGATAAGAGGTTAATATCCAAAAAATATAAACTCATACAGTTCAATTACAAAAAATAATCTAATTTAAAAATGGTCAGAGGAATTAAATAGACATTTTTCCAAAGAAGATATCCAAATGGCCAATAGGTACATAAAAAGATGCACAACATCATCAGGGAAATGCAAGTCAAAAATCACAATGAGACATTACCTCACACCTGTTAGAATGGCTTCAATGAAGAAGGCAAGAGATTACAATCATTGGTAAGTATGCAGAAGAAAGGGAATCGTTGTACACTGTTGGTGAAAATGAAAATTGTTTCAGTCACTATGGAAAAGAGTATTGAGGTTCCTCAATAAATTAAAAGTAGAGCTACTATATCATCCACCATTTCTACTTCTGGATATATATACAAAAGCAATGAAAATAGGAAATCAAAGAGATATTTGTACTCGCATGTTTATTGCAGCATTATTCCAAGAGTCAAAATATGGAAACTACTATGTGTCCATCAATAGATGAATGGATAAAGAAGATGTGCCATATATATATATATATATATATACACACACACACACACACACACAAAGGATATACACACAAAGGATATCTCAGCCTTGAGAAAGAAGGAAATCCTGACATTTATAACAACATGGATGGACCTTGAGAGCATTATGCTAAGCTAGATATTTCAGACAGAGAAAGACAAGTACTGTAGGATATTACTTAAATGTGGAATCTAAAAAAATTCAAAATCATGAAAATGGAAAGTACAGTAATGATTACCACTGCTGGGTGTTGGGGAAATATTTTTAAGGGTGTAAACTTGCAACCAGTAGATAAATAAGTGCTGGAGATTTCATACACAGCATAGGGATTATAAACAACAAACTATACTATAAATTTCAAAGGTGCAAGGAGAGTAGAACTTAATTGTTTCCACCATAATGAAGAAATGATAATTATGTGATGTGACAGAGGTGTTAGCTAAGTTGTAATTCTTATTGCAATATATAAATGTATCAAATCTACACATTGTACACCTTAACGTACAGAAAGTTATAAGTCAATTATATATCAATAATTTTTTTAAAGCCCAGATACCTCACTTCCCAATATTTTTGTAAAAACACAAAAAATATATGTATTATGCATGCAGTATTTTGAGGTCACCAACAGATGAAGGCTGAAAGTGAGAGAATATAGTCTCCTGATTGTTCTAAGGAAAATTGATACCCGTCCTCTCATTAAGGTGTTTAGTAGATTAAAATTTGAATTTCAGAGTGACAAAAGTAAATTGGCATCTTTATGGTGAGAGTTTTCCCAAGAAAATGTTTTTTAAAAAGTGCATGGGAGAAAATTTCAAGTTGGAATGGGATAAATACATATAGGTAGAATTTTTTAATAAATAAAACAGGTTGCATTGTGGGAAAATTTAATCCAATGTGTCTTGTCCTTAAATTGTGATTGTTTTTCAATTATAATTTTGGAGAAGCACATTTTTTTTAATGTCTAATAGATTTGTTTTTAGATAATTAATGATGGAATAAACTGCTACACTAATATCATTCATTATTCACTACAGTAAGCAAAGTTTAGAATATAAAATTTCAGTAGAATATTTGCTGACTTGCTGTGGTTGATCAGGTATTTCTTAATATATTATACGTATGTACCGATAAGTTTTGTATTATGTATACTTAATTCAGAATAAAGACAATACAAAACATTTAAATGAAAGATGAGACTATTATACACATTTTACACAGACAAATAATAAAAGTGTCATCAGCTTAATTCCAAATGGATTTGATGATAATATATAACTCAGTCAGAATTAGACGTGTAAATTAGATCACTTAAACTTCAAGGGTCCTCAAGCAATTTAGTTAAGAGTTTCACACTGTGTCAACTGAAATTTAACAAAAACTGGTTAAAACACTAGAAGCAAGTTTTCCATCAATTCAAACTGAAATTACCAATACTAAAGTATTTTGAGGAGTCATTAAAGCAGAATAAATGAAACCTTCCAATGAAACTCTTCTGACTGTACAAAAGAGACATGTCTCAAATATTTATCTGCATTTGTATTTTTTGAGTAAATATCTCTTGAGATTGTTAATAAGGCATAATTTATTTGCAAATGTTTTACTCCATTCCAGCTACTATAACAAAATACCATAAACTGGTGGCTTATAAACTAAATAAATTTATTTCTCACTGTTTTAGGGGCTCAGAAGCCCAAGATCAAGGTGTTGGCTAATTCATTGTCTACTGAGAACCTGGTTCCTTGTTCATAGCTGGCCATTTTCCCACTGCCTCCTCACATGGTGGAAGGGGCAAGGGAGATCTTTGGGGTCTCTTTTATGATGGCACCAAATCTCAGTCGAGAGAACTTTGTCCTCAGTACATAATCACCGCTCAGAGACCCCACCTCTTTATACTATCACATTGGGGATTAGGACTTCAACATATAAATTTTTGTATGACACAAGCATTCAATCTATTGCAGCAAGATAACAGAATCTTACGTTGTACTATCAAGTGATCTGTCTTATTCTTATAATGCTAGTGATTAAGTTAAAAAAAAAAAAAAAAGGATTGGCCAGTGAGAAGGAGAAATGCAGTATTTATTAAAGGAAATTTATATCAATGGCTATATGTTAGGCAGTTTATATCAATGGCTATATGTTGTCCAAGGACAAAACAGGTATGCCCAGAAATATCTTCCAAGTTTATAAAGAATTAAAATCCTCTCTGTTTTACAAGAAAGAAAAATAATTAACCCAGAAGCAATTGTAAATGGTTAACAGTAACAAAACCAAACAAATCAATAGCTAACATTTAAAAAGCAGAAGTATCACCAAAGTGACAAGAGCACATTTCAAATGAAAAGCATTTAAATAGTCCTTCTAACTGTATCACTAATACATTCTTATCAGATACCACACACAGCCACTAATAATGCTGCTCCCTGTCTGAACAAACTTAAACAGAAATAAAGTGGCTGTGTTAATTAAATTTGAAGTCTTTGCTTGATATCATATAGTATACAGTGCTTGCTAACAAATATCATTTTTCAAGTCTTCCAGAATATATACTGATTTTAGCACAAAGTACCATATTTTGAGAAATATATTAGTTTTCTATTGCTGTGTAGCAAATTGCCACAAACTTAAAAAGCTTAGAACAACACTCATTTATTAGCCCACAATTCTCTAAGTCATTAAGTCTACTACAGTATAGTTGGCTTTGGCTTAAGGTATTACAGTGTTAAAATCAATCTGTTGGTCAGGCTGGCTTCTTATATGGGGGCCGTGGAGGAAAATCCACTTCCAAGCTCATTCTGATTTGGCAGAATTCAGTTCCTTGAAGTTATAGGAAATATATACCTCTTTCTTGCTCATTGCCAGCCAGGGACCTCACTCAGGTCTTTAATGCTGTTCACATTTCTTCTTACAGAGCCCCCTCCATCTTTAAACCAGAAATGGGTTGTTGAATCTCACTAATATTTTAAATGTTTCTGGTTTCTTTTCCTTCACCACCAGCCTGATAAAACTCTCTTCTTTTAAGAGCTCATGTGATTATATTGGGCCCACACAGATTATCCAGGATAATTTCCTTAATTTAAGGGCAACTAAGTCATATAATATAACATAATTATGGGAGTGATATCATATTCACAGTTTCTGAGGATTAAGCTAGGACTTCCTAGGCAGGTCATTTTGGAAATTCTGCTAAGCATATGAAGGCACATGGAAATTTTATAGGAACCATTTACAAAAGAACTCTTTATGAACTAGGAAAACTTAGACCTATATCTCAAGAAAGAATGCATTTGCAAAAAGATGGAAAGAAACATAATATCCCTCTGAGGTCCAACTTCAAATGATATAATATGAAGATCCACTGTTTGGACACTGCATTGCAACAGAATTCATTTTCCTAAGCCAAAGCTCACCTGCTGCTTTTACTAAGCCCCTACCACAGTAGGGAAGTTTGGGTTTCTGCTAAAAGAGATAGTCAGTGAGAAAACTGGCAAAATCACAAACAGAAACTGAATTATGTTCGAGAACAATTCTGTATACTAAGTCAAAGTTAGTGATACACAGTATGAAAAAAAGAGTTTGACCAGGATAAGCAGTATTCTTGTCAAGCAAGAGTACGAGGGCACACACACACACACACACACTACCTCATCACATATATTTATCTGAGCACCCTTCTGTGGAAGGAGGGCAGTGGACTAGATTATCTCTAAGGTACAAAAAGTCTCTTTCAAATTCCATAATATGTGATCATAGGAGAAATAGAAAACATTTCAATGGAAATGCAATATGTAAATACAATTTTTTTGATCTCCTGTTAGCTATGAAACAGAAGTTACAACAAATTGAGTATGCAAACAAGATTGCAGAGACAATTTTTAAAACTCTTAAGGGAATAAAATATTTTAAATATTTTACCTCACTTACATCCATATAAACCATGGTATACAAAACAGATTAAAGTGACTTATACATGCTGATCCTGTGGCAGCTTGATTTATTGTTTATTTTCTATATCACTCCTTCACTTTACTCAGGTCTCTGTATAAATATTATCTCCCCATAGAGGCTTTTCATTGTTTTCTTATCTACAATATAACCAGTTTAATTCTTTATTTACTCAGCTTATATTTATTGCATACCACTTACTATTACCAGACACGATATTACATATTAATTTGGTTATTATCTTACTCTGCTACTAAAATGTAAGCTCCAAGAGTCTGAGGAATTTATGTCTTCTGATCCCAATATGTCCTCTGCATCAGAAAAGAGCCAGGCTTACACTAGGTACTTATTAATACCCCCAATTTATTGTTGAAATAAATTTTATTTATTTACAAATAAAATAAATATATGTATATAAAATATTTTATATACCTACATATACATATATAGGTATCTTGTTTTATAGAAATTCAGAGTAGCCTTGCATTCCTTATAATAAGTTCAAATTTGTGAAAATTTAAAATTTATATTTGCTGTAGAAGATTATCAGATGATAATTTCATGTCAGCTTATAAGAATTTCAAAAAAGTCAAAACCAAGCACCAATCTAGAATGTTATCTCTAAGCCTTCTTCCTCTTGACAAGATCTACATACTTAATATTGATGTAGATATTTTTGTCAGAGTTATGTAACCCATAGTCTAATTATTTCTAATTTAATTGTTATATTTTAAATGTTTTTTAAACTACAGATGAAACAGCTTTCTTTGTAAAATTAGGGCATGCCAATCTCTTCAAGAAATGACAGGCGGATACTCTATGTAAAACACAATTAAAAAAAAAAAACTGTACCTTTTATAGCATTGTCTAAACATCAAACCAAGAAAAAATAACCTACAAAACAACATGCCATCCTTGACAGCTTGATTTTGATGAAAATGTTGGTTTACCATTTTATGTGCCTTTCAAAAAATAACCAAATATTCAGAATTGGTATTGAAATAGCTTTGTTCTACTTTTAATTTGGTTGACATGATATGATAATACACTTGAATTCTCCAAACACCTGAGCTATGACATTAATGACTGTGTTAGCTGTCCATTATTGTTAATATGTATATTAATGAATCTTTTTTTCAGTCATCAAACTCCAAGAGGGAATACAAGATAAGTGCAGTATAAGATAAGGAGAACTTGTTAAAGATCTAAGTATGCACATAGCAAGTTTAACACATTTCTTATAACAATCATATGCTTCATTTAATTAACAATAAGGTCCCAACATTGCTAGGTTATATTCTTGATACTTAGAATTTACTCTTTCCTGTGAATCTGTTTTTATTCCGACCTTGATTTATAATATGAGGAGAAAAATTTTCAAATTACTAACTTACAGTGAAATATAAATTATGAAACCTTGATGTCTCATGAAATACAACACTTCTATACAAACTGACAAAGCTTTCTCTTTTTTTCTCAATTTCTGCTCAGGCTATCATTTAAGATTAAGGGTGAACATGCAATACTGTAGCAGCAAAAAAAAATCTAAACTCATCTTGACAGTCAGTATTATTCCACTGAGATGCTAGGGACAGAAAATACATAATTACATTTTTAGGCTCTGCATGTAAACCAAATTCATCAATTTAATCTAAACAACAGAGATATATACATTAAGAAGTAAAGATTAATTTTGTTGCAAACACAGTATAATACTCTCTAAACCATGAAGGCTCAGCTGCATATTTCCAGCCTACAAGCATTTTCCAGACTGTAGAACCCATTAAAATAACTCTTTTGTCACTGATGGCCATAACTGTGATATCATTCAACATTAATCAGCAGCAGAATAAAATATTCAAACCTATGCTCTGAAAGGTAATTTTAAGTGGTTCTCAAGGTGTTCACTTACAAGAATCCTCAGTTTTCAGTTTATGTAACTTTTAAAAACATAATAATTTTTGAAATATTTATCTGTTAATAACATGTATATTGTAATTTTGTTTCTGCTTTCTAATATGAGAACCAGTTAAAGCTCATGTAATACAATATAGTTGTGAGCCTCAGGCTTTTGAAACATCTCCATTTGCAATATTCTTTAGTGCTTCATAGAGCAATATTTACAGCAAATAATAAAGTGTTTGTAGACTATTAAGAAAGAAATTGCAGGAAAACTGTTTTAAATAAAGATAATTTCATGGAGGAATATAGTTTAAAAATCAATTTAGCACAGGAGAAGGCAAATTAGATCTTCTGTCTATAACACTAATGGGAAAATATGGTTTTAAACATCTCTTTCTATGCTGTTTATTACATGCCTTCAGTAATTTACATATCGTACAACACATTGCTCCCATGATGGTAGCAGATGTGTCTGAAAATATGATAGCCTTTTAACAATAACTTTTAACAAAATTAAATGAATTTTTCAAGCATAAAAAGTATCCGAGTTATTAATGAGTTTATTAATATAAAGCAATACAGAGCAAACAAAGTAGATAAGTTTTCTTAAACCTTATTTTAAGTGAGAAATACATGCACATATCTGTTTATTA
The DNA here is from genome assembly GCF_026419965.1 of Kogia breviceps. Classification (NCBI taxonomy): domain Eukaryota; kingdom Metazoa; phylum Chordata; class Mammalia; order Artiodactyla; family Physeteridae; genus Kogia; species Kogia breviceps. The sequence continues at coordinate 55,345,474 of NC_081330.1, forward strand.
CTCTTTGGAATATCTATCAATAAAATGGTGTATTTCTCTGATATGATGCTGTCACAGAACATTTTTACAGTTATACTTTGGAACAAAATGAGTAGTCAGGGTAGTTGTTTTACTATGCATTAAACTAGCTGTCATGTATGAAAGCTGGGAATTTATTTCCCAGAACCAATGTCATCCTCTCTGCACAAGCCTGAATACAGAAAAGGATTTGGCATCATTGAGAATTCTTTTTTTATTTTTAGGAATGAAATAAACTTTGTTCAAATCTGAATGAAAAAGATCTTTTGAAATCAGGTTAGTATGAATCCTTTAAACTGAAGTTGGGAGAATGTTCACATCTTAATTGTGGAGGACAGAAGCAAGATGCTATAAGCTACAATGATATTGTCAAACAAATAAAGAAACAAATAAGTTTGGTTCATAACTTTTATTAAATACAATCAATTAACAAGGGCAAATGATGTCAAATAACCAGTTCTGCCCTTATGACACTATATAGATGGCTTGAAAAGTTTCCTTTACAATATGTATTTATTCAACAAGAGTCAATTTGGACACTGAACAGTTAATATACCTGAATTAATAGGACACATGCTTTAAATTGGAGAGGGTTTATGAGATAAACATAAATTAATAAAAAACTTGGTTCAAATTCTACCAGTATAATCATGTTATTATTTCTAATTTTTGGCTTAAAAAGATCAAGTCTCATGGAAGAGTCACTCATTTCACACATATCTATTTAATTTCTGATTTTTATATCTTATTCCCCAAACCTATTGAACATCTTTAAGGTTTGCCTATCAAGATACTAAGTTTTCGGGCTTCCCTGGTGGCGCAGTGGTTGAGAATCCGCCTGCCGATGCAGGAGACACGGGTTCGTGCCCTGGTCCGGGAAGATCCCACATGCCGCGGAGCAACTAAGCCCGTGAGCCATGGCCGCTGAGCCTGTGCGTCCGGAGCCTGTGCTCCGCAATGGGAGAGGCCACAACAGTGAGAGGCCCGCATACCGCAAAAAAAAAAAAAAAAAAAAAAAAAAAAAAAAAAAAAAAAAAAAAAAAAAAAGATACTAAGTTTTCAATAGTTCTAAGGATTAAAGGAAAATATTTCTCAATAAAATATAACATGTATCCTTTAAGATTCAAAGATCTGATTTTTAATCCATAACTTATAGCTATTTTAATGCTACCTTTAATGTTTCTATTTGAGTACAAGTGATTTTTATTTAGATTATTCTGCCTTATACAAAAGATTAACAAGGTTAAGCTACTCACATAAATTTTATGATCTAAAAGTTGCATGATGGAGACTTCCCTGGTGGCACAGTGATTAAGAATCAATTCAGGAGACATGGGTTCGAGCCCTGGTCTGGAAAGATCCCACATGCCGTGGAGCAACTAAGCCTGTGCACCACTAGAGCCTGAGCTCTAGAGTCTGTGAGCCACAACTACTGAGACTGCATCCCACAACTACTGAAGCCCATGCACCTAGAGCCTGTGCTGTGCAACAAGAGAAGCCACTTCAATGAGAAGCCTGCGAACTACAATGAAGAGTATCCCCGGGCTTCCCTGGTGGCGCAGTGGTTGAGAGTCCGCCTGCCGATGCAGGGAACACAGGTTCGTGCCCCGGTCTGGGAAGATTCCACATGCCGCGAAGCGCCTGGGCCCGTGAGCCATGGCCACCGGACCTGTGTGTCTGGAACCTGTGCTCTGCAATGGGAGAGACCACAACAGTGAGAGGCCCGCGTACCGCAAAAAAAAAAGTGTATCCCCAATTGCCGCAACTAGAGAAAACCTGCATGCAGCAACGAAGACCCAATGCAACCAAAAATTAATTAATTTTTTAAAAAATTAAAAAATAAATGGCATGATGATTTTCATAGTGTCTGTAAATATATCTTCCTCAGAATGTTTGTCAAAATATTTTGTCCCCAGTTTTACAAAACTTCCAATTCATGTATATAGAGCCACCACTGTTGTTAATAACAGAACTGCTTTTACTCTAAACTTCACCTCCTGATTTGTGTTAGCTCCTCTGTTTTTTGTTGCCTTGTTTTCGTGTTCGAGCATGGCTTGCCCACAAGTGTCTGTGAGACCAGGTGTGAAAGATTTTGTATGCACTTATAACAAAAGAACATAAAAGGAGTAGGAATAGTATATAGACATTACTTTTCAGTCACGATTTCTTTAATATAATTTTGTAATTAAACTGAGTATGTAGGTTCTAAACTTAGACTTGTCATATTTGGCTTCAATATGGTCTTGGCTGAAGTTTCCTTTTCCATCAGAAAAGTGTAGTACATCAAATTTAGAATAAAAGACAGAATCTCAAATTAATGCACTGGTAATTGTTTCACTATGTGGAGAAGAAAAAGAAATATTACCTTAATTTTCTATTTCTGCCATAACAAATTACAACAGATTTAATGGCTTAAAACAATATCTACATATTACCTCACATTTATGTACTCAGAAGTCTGGCAGGCTTAACAGGGTTAACTGCTCTGGGTCTTACAAGACTTTTATTGGGCGTCTCTGGAACAATCTGCTTCCAAGCTCATTCACGTAAGTGGCAAAAGCTAATTCCTCATACCTTTTCTTAGTTGACTGTCAGGTGGGAATGTCCTTAACTCCTAGAGACTTCTTTTCACTCCTTGAATGTAGATTCCTACAGTCACAGTCAAAAATATCACATCAAATCCTTCTCCTACTTGGAATCCCTCTAACTTTCCCTTCTGCCACATCTCTTTTATTCTAGGTAGAGAAGGTTTCCTTCTTTTAAATGATCTTGTAAGTATCTGGATTATTCAGTGGATTAAGTCTATTAAATAATCCAAATATCTTCCTAGTCTAAGGTTTGTAAACTTAATTACATCTCTAAAGTCTCTTTTGCCATGTAATGTAACATAATCATAGATTCCAGGGACTAGGGTACACATATTTTAGGGGGAACCATTCTGCTTACCACACCTACCAACCATAATCAAATAAGAATATAAATATTGAACTGAAATCATAAAAATAGAAGCATAAAATATGGTAGATTTTATTTTCATAATATTAGACTTGGGAAGATCATTATTAGTATGATACAGCACTCAGAAAACTTTTAAAAAATATTGATACTGGATGACTGTAAAAGTTTAAGTTGACTCTAAAGTTGACTATGGAAAGTAAATCAAAATATGACAATGTAAAATCACAAGACAGATAATAGTCTGTGAATAACAGAAACATGGCTAACATCCTTAGCTTACATAAAGCTATCAGAATTAATAACAAAATGGAAAAGTTTCAAAATAGGGAAAGATGTATGAACAGGCAATTCATTTAAGAAATATGAATATAAATAGACATAAAATATTTATAATATTTATAGTGCTCAAAAACACTCAAAATAACAATTAAATATAAACTTGAACCTAAAACTTGGGAATTTTTAAGTAAGCTGGTAATTAGCTTGCATTGCCAAAAGATTGAGTAAATGACCTTGACATGCACAGTTTGTGGGGAAGAATTGCTAGAACTTTTGGAGACTAACTGGTAATATCTATCAAAATCTTCAGTACATTCATACTTTTTGTAGTATTTGTACAGAGGTGCATAATTATGCAAAGATACATTTACAAAGATAGTCACTAAGAATCATATTAAGCAAGACAAAAATAGAAACAACCAAATATTTTTAGAAAGGAATTTATGCCACAATTAAAAGGAACAAACTGATATTGACATCGGCCAGGTAAATATTGAATTAATGATAGCTAATTACAAAAGAGTACAAAGGGAATGATTTTCTTTTACAAAACAAGTATGATTTTTATATCAAAAAATTTCATAACATTATACACAAAAAATATTAGCAAATATTTTCTTTAGGAAGTGGAATTTAGAATACATGAAATAGCCATTTACATTTGACTTGTATTCCTCATTTTAATTAGAATATTTATAATGAACACAAGATTTTAACAAGAACTTTCTACAATATGCTATTTTATTTTATTAAGCATGTTCTTATTAGTTACCCATTTTATACATATTAATGTATACATGTCAATCCCAATCTCCCAATTCATCACACAACCTCCCAACCGCTTTTCCCCCTTGGTGTCCATACGTTTGTTCTCTACATCTGTGTCTCAATTTCTGCCCTGCAAACTGGTTCATCTGTACCACTTTTCTAGGTTCCACATATATGCGTTAATATATGATACTTGTTTTTCCCTTCTTGACTTACTTCACTCTGTATGACAGTCTCCAGATTCATCCACGTCTCAACAAATGACCCAATTTTGCTGTTTTTTATATGGCTCAGTAATATTCCATTGTATATATGTACCACATCTTCTTTACCCATTTATCTGTCAATGGGCATTTAGGTTGCTTCCATGACCTGGCTATTGTAAATAGTAATGCAATGAAAATTGGGGTGCATGTGTCTTTCTGAATTATGGTTTTCTCTGGGTATATGCCCAGTAGTGGGATTGCCGGGTCATATAGTAATTCTATTTTTAGACTTTAAGGAACCTCCATACTGTTCTCCATAGTAGCTATATCAATTTGCATTCCCATCAACAGTGCAAGAGTGTTCCCTTTCCTCCACACCCTCTCCAGCATTTGTTGTTTGTAGATTTTCTGATGATTCCCACTGTAACTGGTGTGAGGTGATAGCTCACTGTAGTTTTGATTTGCATTTCTCTAATAATTAGTGATGCTGAGAAGCTTTTCATGTGCTTCTTGGCCAATTGTATGTCTTCTTTGGAGAAATGTCTATTGAGGTCTTCTGCCCATCTTTGGATCAGGATGTTTGTGGTTATTTTTTTTTCTAATATTGAATGGCATGAGCTGTTTATATATTTTGGAGATTAATCCTTCATCTGTTGACTCATTTGCAAATATTTTCTCTCATTCTGTGGATTGTCTTTTTGTCTTCTTTATGGTTTCCTTTGCTGGGCAAAAGCTTTTAAGTTTCATTAGGGCCCATTTGTTTATTTTTGTTTTTATTTCCATTACTCTAGGAGGTGAATCAAAAAAGATCTTGCTGTGATTTATGTCAAAGAGTGTTATTCCTATGCTTTCTTCTATGAGTTTTATACTGTCTGGTCTTACATTTAAGTCTTTAATACATTTTGAATTTATTTTTGTATATGGTGTAAGGGAGTCTTCTAATTTCATTCTTTTACATGTAACTGTCCAGTTATCTCAGCACCAATTATTGAAGACTGTCTTTTCTCTATTGTATATCCTTGCCTTCTTTGTCATAGATTAGTTGACCATAGGTGTGTGGGTTTATCTCTGTGCTTTCTATCCTGTTCCATTTATCTATATTTCCGTTCTTGTGCCAATACCATATTGTCTTCATTGCTGTAGTTTTGTAACATAGTCCAAAGTCAGGGAGCCTGATTCCTCGAGCTCCATTTTTTTTTTCCCCTCAGGACTGCTTTGGCTATTCAGGGTCTTTTGTGTCCCATACAAACTTTAAGATTTTTTGTTTGGAGAAGAGAGAAGATGGTGGAAGAGTAAGATGCAGAGATCACCTTCCCCTCCACAGATACATCAGAAATATTTCTACACGTGGAACTGCTCCTATAGAACACGTACTGAATGCTGGCAGAAGACCTCAGACCTTCCAAAAGGCATGAAACTCCCCACGTACCTGGGAAGGGCAAAAGAGAAAATAATAAACAGGGAAAAAAGAATAGGGATGAGACCTGCAACAGTGGGAGGGAGCTGTGAAGGAGGAAAGGTTCCCACACACTAGAGGCCCCTCACAGGCAGAGACTGCAGGTGGCAGAAGGTGAAGCTTCAGAGCCACGGAAGAAAGCACAGTAACAGGGTGCAGAGGGCAAAGCAGAGAGTTTCCCTCACAGAGAATAGGTGTCAACCAGCTCTCACCAGCCAGAGAGGCTTGTCTGGTCACCCACCGGGATGGGTGGGGGCTGGGAGCTGAGGCTCGGGCTTCAGTCAGATCACCGATAGAGGACTGGGGTTGGTGGTGTGAACACAGCCTGAGGGGTTAGAGCACCACACCTAGCCGGGAAGGAGGGCGGGAAAAGTCTGGAGCTGCTGAAGAGGCAAGAGACTTTTCTTCCCTCTTTGCTTCCTGGGGCACTAGGAGGAGGGATTAAGTGTACTGTTTAAAGGAGCTCCAGAGATGGGTGCAGAGCTGCCGAAGAGACAAGAGACTTCTTCTTGCCTCTATGTTTCCTGGTGCGAGAGGAGAGGGGATTAAGCGCACTGTGTAAAAGAGCTCCAGAGACGGGCGCAAACCACGGCTATCAGTGAGGACACCAGAGACGGGCATGACACGCTAATGCTGCTGGTGACACCACCAAGAAGCCTGTGTGCGAGCACAGGTCACTCTCCACACCTCACCTCCCGGGAGCCTGTGAAGCCCGCCACTGCAAGGGTCCCAGGATCCAGGGACAACTTCCGCAGAAGAATGCATGGTGCACCTCAGTCTGGTGCAATGTCACGCTGCCTCTGCTGCCGCAGGCTAGCCACGAATCCTTAACCCTCCCTACACCCAGACTGAGTGAGCCAGAGCCCCCAAATCAGCTGCTCCTTTAACCCCGTCCTGTCTGAGCAAAGAGCAGGGGACCTACATGCAGAGGCGGGACCAAGTCCAAAGCTGAACCCCAGGAGCTGTGCGAACAAAGAGGAGAGGGGGAGATCTCTCCCAGCAGCTGCAGAAGCAGTGGATTAAAGCTCCACAATCAACTTGAAGTGTCCTGCATCTGTGGAATTCCTGAATAGACAGCGAATCATCCCAAGTTGAGGAGGTGGACTTTGGGAACAGTATATATTATTTTCCCCTGTTTCGCTTTTTTGGAGTGTGTTTGTGTGTGCTACAGTGTGTGATTTTCTCTGTATAGCTTTGCTTTCACCATTTGTCCTAGGGTTCTGACTGTCCCATTTGTTTTATCACTTTTTAAAATTTTTCTTCTTAATAATTATATTTTATTTTAATAACTTTATTTTATCCTACTTTATTTTATCTTCTTTCTTTCTTTCTTCCTTTCTTTCTTCCTTCCATTCTTCCCTCCTTTCTTTCATTCTTTCTTCTCTTCATCCTTCCTTCCTCCCTTTCTTCCTCCCTTTTTTCTCCCTTTCTTCCTCCCTTCCTTCCTCGCTTCCTTACTCTCTTCCTTCCCTCCTTCCATCCTTCTTCCTTTCTTCCTTCTTTCCTTCCTTCCATCCTTCTTTTCTGTCTTTCCATTCTATATTTTCCTCCATTTTATTCTGAGCCATGTGGATTAAAGACTCTTGTTGCTCCAGCCAGGCGTCAGGGCTGTGTCTCTGAGGTGGGAGAACCAAATTCAGGACACTGGTCCACAAGAGACTTCCCCGGTCCACATAATATCAAATGGCGAAAATCTCCCAGAGATCTCCATCTCAGCACGAAGACCCAACTTCACTCAACGACCAAAAAGCTACAGTGCTGGACAACCTATGTCCAACAACTAGCAAGACAGGACCACAGCCCCATCCATTAGCAGAGACGCTGCTTAAAATCATAATAAGGCTACAGACACTCCAAAACACACCAACAGACGTGGACTGACCCAGCAGAAAGACAAGATCCAGCCTAATCCACCAGAAAACAGGCCCTAGTTCCCTCAACCAGGAAACCTACTCAACCCAATGAACGAAACTTAGCCACTGGGGACAGACACCAAAACCCACAAGAACTACAAACCTGCAGCTTGCAAAAAGGAGACCCCAAACACAGTAAGATAAGCAAAATGAAAAGACAGAAAAACACACAGCAGTTGAAGTAGCAAGGTAAAAATGCACCAGACTTAACAAACAAAGAGGAAATAGACAGTCTACCTGAAAAAGAACTCAGAATAATGATAGTAAACATGATCCAAAATCTTGGAAATAGAATAGACAAATTGCAAGAAACAGTTAAAAAGGATGTAGAAGAATAAAATGAAGCAAGCAATGATGAACAGCACAATAAATGATATTTAAAATACTCTAGATGGGATCAATAGCAGAATAACTGAAGCAGAAGAACAGATAAGTGACCTGGAAGATAAAATAGTGGAAATAACTACTGCAGTGCAGATTAAGAAAAAAAGTATGAAAACAATTTAGGACAGTCTCAGAGACCTTTGGGACAAAATTAAATGCACCAACATTCGAATTATAGGGGTTCCAGAAGAGGAAGAGAAAAAGAAAAGGACTGAGAAAATATTTGAACAGATTATATTTGAAAACTTCCCTAATATGGGAAAGGAAATAGTTAATCATGTCCAGGAAGCACAGAGTCTCATACAAGATAAGTCCAAGGAGAAATACGCCAAGACACATATTAATGAAACTATCAAAAATTAAGTACAAAGAAAACATATTAAAAGCAGCAAGGGACAAACAACAAATAACACACAAGGGAATCCCCATAAGGTTTACAGCTGACCTTTCAGTAGAAACTCTGCAAGCCAGAAGGAAGTTGCAGGACATATTTAAAGTGATGAAGGAGAAAAACCTACAACGAAGATTACTCTACCCAACAAGGATCCCATTCAGATTTTTTTTTTTTTTTTTTTTTTTTTTTTTTTTTTTTTTGTGGTATGCGGGCCTCTCACTGCTGTGGCCTCTCCCGTTGCGGAGCACAGGCTCTGGACGCGCAGGCCTAGCGGCCAGGGCTCACGGGCTTAGTTGCTCCGCGGCACGTGGGATCTTCCCGGACCAGGGCACGAACCCGTGACCCCTGCATCGGCAGGCGGATTCTCAACCACTGCGCCACCAGGGAAGCCCTCCCATTCAGATTTGATGGAGATATTTAAAACTTTACAGACAAGCAAAAGCTGAGACAGTTCAGCACCACCAAACCAGATTCACAACAAATGTTAAAGAAACTTCTCTAGGCAAGAAACACAAGAGAAGGAAAAGACCTACAAAGCAAACTCAAAACAATTAAGTAAATGGTAATAGGAACATACATATCGATAATTAATGTAAATGGATTAAATGTTTCCACCAAAAGACTCAGACTGGCTGAATGGATACAAAAACAATACCCATATACATGCTGTCTACAAGAGACCCACTTCAGAACTAGGGACTCAAACAAAGTGAGGGGATGGAAAAAGATATTCCATGCAAATGGAAATCAGAAGAAAGCTGGAGTAGCAATTCTCATATCCGACAAAATAGACATTAAAATAAAGACTATTACAAGAAACAAAGAAGGATATTACATAATGATCAAGAGATCGAACCATGAAGAATATATAACAATTGTAAATATTTATGCACCCAACATAGGAGCACCTCAATACATAAGGCAAAGACTAACAGCCATAAAAGGGGAAATTGACAGCAACATAATCAGAGTAGGGGACTTTAACACCCCACTTTCACCAATGGACTGATCATCCAAAATGAAAATAAATAAGGAAACACAAGTATTAAATGTTACATTGATCAAGATTGACTTAATTGATATTTATAGGACATTCCATCCAAAAACAATAGAATGCACATTTTTCTCAAGTGCTCATATAACATTCTCCAAGATAGATCATATCTTGGTTTACAAATCTAGCATTGGTAAATTTAAGAAAATTGAAATCGTATCAAGTATCTTTTATGAACACAATACTATGAGACTAGATATGAATTACAGGAAAAAATCTGTAAAAAATACAAACACAAGGAGGCTAAACAAAACACTATTTAATAACGAAGTGATCACTGAAGAAATCAAAGAGGAAATCAGAAAATACTTAGAAACAAATGACAATGGAAACAGGATGACCCAAAACCTATGCTATGCAGCAAAAGCAATCCTAAGAAGGAAGTTTATAGCAATGCAATCTTACCTTAAGAAACAGGAAACATATAGTAGAAACAACCTAACCTTGCACCTAAAGCAATTAGAGAAAGAAAATCAAAAAAACCTCAAATTTAGCAGAAGGAAAGAATCATAAAATCAAATCAGAAATAAATAAAAAAGAAATGAAGGAAATGATACCAAAGATCAATAAAACTAAAAGTGGTTCTTTGAAAAGATAAATAAAATTGAAAAACCATTAGACAGACTCATCATGAAAAAAAGGGAGAAGACTCAAATCAATATAATTAGAAATGAAAAAGGAGAAGTAACAACTGACACTGCAGAAATACAAAAGATTATTATAGATTAGTACAAGCAACTGTATGCCAATAAAGTGGACAACCTGGAAGAAATGGACAAATTCTTAGAAATGCACAACCTGCCAAGACTGAACCAGGAAGAAATAGAAAATATGAACAGACTAATCACAAGCACTCAAATTGAAACTGTGATTAAAAAATCTTCCAACAAATAAAAGCCCAGGACCAGATGGCTTCAGAGGAGAATTCTACCAAAATTTAGAGAGGAATTAACACCTATCCTTCTCAATCTCTTCCAAAAGATAACAGAAGGAGGAACACTCACAAACTCATTCTATGTGGCCACCATCACCCTGATACCAAAACCAGACAAAGATGTCAGAAAGCAAGAAAACTACAGGACAATATCACTGATGAACATAGATGCAAAAATCCTTAACAAAATTCTAGCAAACAGAATCGAACAGCACATCAAAAGTATCATACACCATGATTAAGTGGGGTTAATTCCAGGAATGCAAGGATTCTCTAATATATGCAAATCAATCAACATGATACACCATATCAAAAAACTGAAGGAGAAAACCCATATGATCATCTCAATAGATGCAGAGAAATCTTTTTTTTTTTTTTTTTTTTTTTTTTTTTTTTGTGGTACGTGGGCCTCTCACTGTTGTGGCCTGTCCCGTTGTGGAGCACAGGCTCCGGACGCGCAGGCTCAGCGGCCATGGCTCACGGGCCCAGCCGCTCCGCGGCATGTGGGATCTTCCCAGACCGGGACATGAACCCGTGTCCCCTGCATCGGCAGGTGGATTCTCAACCACTGCGCCACCAGGGAAGCCCCAGAGAAATCTTTTGACAAAATTCAAAACCCATTTATGATTAAAACCCTGCAGAAAGTAGGCATAGAGGGAACTTTCCTCAACATAATAAAGGCCATATATGACAAACCCACAGCCAACATCGTCCTCAATGGTGAAAACCTGAAACCATTTCCACTAAGATCAGGAAAAAGACAAGATTGCCTACTCTCACCACTCTTATTCAACCTAGTTTTGGAAGTTCTAGCCACAGCAATCAGAGAAGAAAAAGAAATAAAAGAAATCTAAATCAGAAAAGCAGAAGTAAAGCAGTCACTGTTTGCAGGTGATATGATACTATACATAGAGAATCCTAAAGATGCTACCAGAAAACTACTGGAGGTAATCAATGAATTTGGTAAAGCAGCAAGATCCAAAATTTATGCACAGAAGTCTCTGGCATTCTTACACACTAATGATGAAAATCTGAGATTGCAATTAAGAAAAAACTCCCATTTACCATTGCAACAAAAAGAATAAAATATCTAGGAATAAACCTACCTAAGGAGACAAAAGACCTATATGCAGAAAATTATGACATTAATCAAAGAAATTAAATATGATACAAATATATGGAGAGATATATCATGTTCTTGGACTGGAAGAATCAACATTGTGAAAATGACTCTACTGCCCAAAGCAATCTACAGATTTAATACAATGCCTATCAAACTACCACTGGCATTTTTTACAGAACTAGAACAAAACATTTCACTATTTGCATGGAAACACAAAAGACCCCGAATAGCCAAAGCAACATTGAGAAAGAAAAAGGGAGCTGGAGGAATCAGGCTTCATGACTTCAGACTATACTACAATGCTACAGTAATCAAGACAGTATGTTACTTGCACAGAAACAGAAATATAGATCAATGGAATCGGATAGAAAGCCCATAGATAAACCTACACACATATGGTCACCTTATCTTTGATAAGGAGGCAAGAATATAGAGTGGAGAAATGACAGCCTCTTCAATAATTGTTGCTGGGAAAGCTGGACAGGTACATGTAAAAGTATGAAATTAGAACAGTCCCTAACCCCATACACAAAAATAAACTCAAAATGGGTTAATGACCTAAATGTAAAGCCAGACACTATCAAACTCTTAGAGGAAAACATAGGCAGAACACTCTATTACATAAATCACAAGAAGATTCTTTTTGACCCACTTCCTAGAGAAATGGAAATAAAAACAGAAATAAACAAATAGGACCTAATGAAACTTAAAATTTTCTGCCCAGCAAAGGATATCATAAACAAGACCAAAAGACAACACTCAGAATGGAGAAAATAGTTGTATAAAAGCAACTGAAAAAGGATTAATCTCCAAAATTTATAAGCAAATCATGCAGCTCAATACCAAAAATCAAACAACCCAATCCAAAAATGGGCAGAAGACCTAAATAGAGATTTCTCCAAAGAAGATATACAGATTGCCAAGCAACACATGAAAGAATGCTCAACATCATAAATCATTAGAGAAATGCAAATCAAAATTACAATGAGATATCATCTCACACCATTTAGGATGGCCATCATCAAGAAATCTAGAAACAATAAATGCTGGAGAGGGTGTGTGTGGAGAAAAGGGAACACTCTTGCACTGCTGTTGAGAATGTGAATTGATACAGCCACTATGGAGAGCAGTATGTAGGTTCCTTAAAAAACTACTAATAGAACTGCCAAACGACCCAGCAATCCCACTACTGGACATATACCCTGAGAAAACCATAATTCAAAAACAGTCATTCACCAATATGTTCATTGCAGCTCTATTTACAATAGCCAGGACATGGAAGCAACCTAAGTGTCCATCAACAGATGAATGGATAAAGACGATATGGCACATATAAACAATGCAATATTACTCAGCCATAAAAAGAAATGAAACTGAGTTATTTGTAGTGAGGTGGATAGACCTGGAGTCTGTCATACAGAGTGAAGCAAGTCATAAGGAAAAATCAAATACCGTATGCTTACACATATATATGGAATCTTAGAAAAAAAATTCATGAAGAGCCTAGGGGTAGGACGGGAATAAAACACAGACCTTCTAGAGAATGGACTTGCGGATATGTGGAGGGGGAAGGGTAAGTTGTGACAAAGTGAGAAAATGGCATGGACATATATACACTACCCAACATAGGGTTGATAGCTAGTGGGAAGCAGCCATATGGCACTGGGAGATTAGATTGGTGCTTTGTGACCACCTAGAGTGGTGGGATAGGGAAGGTGGGATGGAGGGAGATGCAAGAGGGAACAGATATGGGAACATATGTATATGTATAACTGATTCACTTTGTTTTAAAACAGAAACTAACACACCTTTGTAAAGCAATTATACTCCAATAAAGATGTTAAAAAAAAAACCAAGAAATCCATACCTAAGTACATAGTAGTCAATCTGTTTAAAGCAGAAAATTTTAAATTAAAATGAAAATTAAACCAAAAGTAAAAATGAAAAAAAGAAAGGAAATAAGAAATTACAGTATATATATATATATAAAGAAATAAATATTTGATTTGATTAATGGCTGCTTTCTCACAAGAATCTACAGATAACCATAAAGAGTAGAATAACTCCTTTAAAATACTGAAAAAAATATTCATGAATGAAAATGAAATGACATTTTCAGATAAAATAAAATGAAGAGAGTCTATTTTCAGCAAATCTCAGAATAAGAAATTGTAAATGAAAGTTCCCTGGCTTAGAAAATATATACCATATTGACACTTGGATTTGTACAGCAATCAAGAATATTGGAAATGTTTAATATTGGAGTAAATTAAAAAGAATAATTTTGAGGCCTTTTTTCTTAATTTCTTTTTATTGCATATGCTTATTAAATTTAAGAATTCTAAAAGTGAGTTGTGGGTTTATGACATAAAGAGATATATACTATAATAGATGATGTGGGGAAAGTATTTGAACCTGTATTGTTAAAATTTTTCTACATTTTATATGAAGTAGAACAATATTGAAAATAATTAGACTGTGAAATATTATAAATACTTAGTATAGTCTCTAGAGCAATCACAGACACATTAAAACAGATAAATATAGAAAAACAGTAAAATGAAAATGGCGTTCTATAACATTTTATAACATGTTCAAATAATCCAATAGGGCATTAACAAAGGTATATAGGAACAAAGAAATACAGGGGGCACGAGATAAAGAGTATATTTTATAAAAATAAACATGTCAGTTTATTAGGAAAACAGGTGATCCATTAATAACAGAACATCAAAATACATGAAACAAACATTGACTGAAATATAGGGAGAAAGAGGTCCCTATTTCCATAATCACAGTTTACCAATATAATGCTCTTTACTCAGCACTTGGTAGAACAATTAGAAAAAAATCTCAGCAAAGACAAATATCTGAAAAACAGTATTAACTAATGGCATAATTGATATTTATAGAACATTACAGTCACTGAAAGAAGCATACATGTCTCTTTCAAGCAAACATATTGTGTTCATCAGGATAGATCATACAATGTCCATAAAAATATCCCAACAAATTTTTAAAAATCAGTCATTGCATTTTATTTTATCCTATTTATGATAACAAAAATACAACATACCAAAAATTTAGAATACAGCTAAAACATTGCTTAGAGAGAAATTCTTAGGATTAAATGCTTGTATAAGCAAAAAATGAAAGATGTACAAACAACGATCAGTATAGTATTTGCACCTCAAAAAATGAGAAATAGGGCAAATCAAACCCAAGTAAATAATAAAGATAAGAGCAGGAATAATAAAATAGAAAATAAACAAATTTTAAAACTCAATTAAAAATACTTTTTTAATAATAATTAGTAGCACTCGTAAACTCTAGCTAGATTATCTAGGGAAAAAATTCATATAGCACAAGTTCCTGATATGAGGAATTAAAGAAGAGAAATCCTGCAGACATTAAATATACAATATGGAGATTTTTATAGATAAATACCATTTTGAAGGTAAAGGTTAGGATATATATTTAAGTAAAGATAAGAAATGTACTGGTAACATGTTTCCAAATATGAAGTGGTAAAGAGATTGTTTTTCAGAGAGACCTCTGTGAAAGGAAATCTTTATCTTCAGTTGAAATGCTCTCAACCATGGGGATGTAGGGAAAACAGCATTTGAGAAAAAGAAATATCCTCTTCAGATAACTAAAGAGAAAACCATCAGACTGTAATTAGAAATATAAGAACCTACCTATTTGGAACCCACTGCTAGATAATTTTCAAGGAAAATGAATGGAAATAGGTTGTACTGTAGAACTTAAACCCAAGGTAAACCCTCTCCAATTGAGTCAAATTTCTCAACCTCTTCACTGAACACAGAAAGTAATTTCTGTTTTCTGTGACCTCATTAAACTTGGTCTTAGATGATCTTTGTCAATTATAAATCACTTAAATTTCCAAGTGATCCATGTTAAATGTCTTGGTTATCAGAACCATGCCTATGAGTCTTCATTAGTTCCACAGAAAACACCAAAACTATTTTCTGGCAAAAGCCTATACATACAACATGAATTGTGCTCGCTTGATCCTTGTTGACCTTGAAGTTCATACACTAATGTACTGTATGGGGTAAGGGAAATTCCAACCTATTACTTCCTGGGATTCTAAGAAACTTGTACAAGGATCCTTAATCCCTGTCCCAGAGAAGGTTGACATAGTCCCCTACTGTGTCCCATATTAGCAATAACCTAAAACCCATAGCATCTGAGATTTGCTATAATTGACCTTGCCATCTCTTGAAGATATGGTACTTAGCCAATATTACCCTAAAGTGTCCCTATTTTGTTACTTCATGAACACTTGAATCTACGGGGAAGGTTTTTACTTATTTTTCTTCTAATTCTCCACCATTAACCTTGAGGAGACTTCAACCTCACAATAATTCTAATTATTTAAAAGTTTATGAATAGAAATATGGTAAAATCAAGGATTGCCTCTTTGGACAATTTTTCAATCTAATCTTTAAAAAAAATAAAATGAGAAGACAGGACTGGATTTGCTTTAATCAAAAGTAAATAAATATTCTGGAGTGGTAATATACGTGACACTGTAACTCAGAAAGTATTGGTTGAATCAAGTCTGCCAATGAACAAATTTGCCTTGTCCTTTAAGTGAATCTGTCAATATTCCTCTGGTTGAAAAAAAAAAGCAATATTTGTTTAACAAAAGATAATGTAAATTGCATTTGGTAGAAAACTCAAATTCAGAATGATCCAGCAAGTATTCATCTTTCTTTTATTTATTATCTTCAAATTTGCCTATTTCTCAAATAATACTGTGGAAAAACACAATTTTTCAAACTGATGTGTGTTATCCTTTTCAAAAGAATAGTCCTTTGAATTCTGTTCGGTCTTTAAATATTATCTCCTAGATTGATCACATTTAACCTGAGAACAGATAAAGGCAATTACATGTTTTGATCCCTAAACATTTTGTGCTTGTTAAGCTTAAGAATGTGTGGACTGAGAATAATTAAGGATAGCATAACTTCCCTTCTTCCAGTGTCTTCTGGGATGTGGGCCACATGTAGCTGAAAATAAAATACAACAACAGAATAAGCAGTGGAGGTGATAATGTCTCTAGGAAGCTAAAGTAAGATTGTTCAACATGAGCTATAAAGCAGAAAATCTGCTGGCAGAAAATTGAAAGTTGGTTGTAGATACAACTTGGCTACTAGTATACCTTGAAAAGTGAACTCTGGAAAATTGATGTTGTATTAAGCTGTTGATGCAAAAAAAAGGAAAAGAAAAGAAAATTAAAATAAGCTAATAAGCTTCAACATAGTTGTGTACAGTGGGAGAACTGTCTGTAAGACCTGTGGTTTGATCAAATTTTATCAGGCACTCTGGCTGCCTTTGAATGTTCATAGCACTGCATTAGTATCATTATTGAGTAAATGGGATTGTTAAAGACTATCTTTATTATATACACATATGGTTAAGAAAAAGAACTTCTTTGCTATATGTGCTATTAACTTGAAGAAAAGAGTATAGTGTAAAATGTCTATTTTCACCAATAAACCATATATAATAGAATATCAAATTTTTAAAAAATGTGAATCTGTAAATCAAGGAAAAGAAAGTAAACTCCACTAGATATTTTTTTCAGAATTTATTAGGCCTTAATCTAAATCATTCCAAATAGTTGTCACATACATCAGATTTTTCAAGTAACATGCAGGACCTATCTTGCTGCAAGATCTGATTAACAAATTCAAGAAAACAGAATTACTAAATAATTATTTCATTTTTAAAGGCAAAAGTAATCTCACTAATAATGTTTTGAATTTAAGTATTTAGAAATTGTATTATCTAGTATATAAGATCTTTAGGAAAAAGTTAGTCAATGCTTTCAAATAAATATATTTTTATAATAAGGTCTTAATAGATTGTGTAGCTCTCATTTTAAGTAAAATCTAGGGAAATTATACATTCAAATATGCAATACTGATTTTCATAAATGGTGCTTGACTAAATGTTTGAATTTGTTATTTACTTAAAATTCTGTAATGTACACATGTAGTCAACAAATATCAACTTTAAATACTTTGCTAGATACAATGAGACATAGAAATGTAAGGCAAATTCCCTGCAATAAAAAAATTACTTTATTGAGATAAATAAATAAATAACCCCCAAATCAGTATTCATTGCTATTGTAAAAACAATAATCATGAATGTAAAGGAGCTACGGGGTACAAAATGTGCATTTAATTAAGGTAGAAGGCATGTGGAAAGCTACAGGAAGCCACAGCTGAGCTGAGTTTTGGAGGACAAGTAAAGTGTTACCAAAGAAAGGCTGGAGTGACTTCTGGTCAAAGAGGAAGACATGAACAAAACACCAGGAATTTCAAGGTGGTATCGTGCTGTCAAGTAATTAATTCAGGTAATTCATTATTTTTGGAATATTGAATGCAGTGAAGGAGGGGGCATAAAGAAGATTTCAGGCATTAGCATAAAGGGTCTGGTGGACCATACTAAGTAGCATGAATTATATTACCTCATAGATTCTGAAAAGATATTGAAAGATAAGCACCAGGGTGAAAATGCCAACTTTGCATTTTATAAAAGTTATTCTGTTGAGGAATACAGTTGGGGTGATGTGGAGTGAGGAGGAATGGGTGGTCTGAGCAAAACTAAAGAGAAAACCATACGTTTGCAGCCTATTGCAGTATCCAAGGTGATATGTAATCATAGTCCAAATATGAGAGTAACAGTAGGAAAGGAAATAAGGGAACACATTTAAGAGGTACTTACCAGTTAAAATTGAAGGTATTTAACTGTAGCATCACCAATATACTTAGCTGTTGAATTTTTCTTCAGAATTACACTGCAGGAGAGGCAGATGTTTGAGTTGATCTAGGGCTAGAGTTTTGTAAGATGGTGAGTATAAACAAGAAGGTAGCAAGAAATATGAAGATGTTGGTGAAAGAGCAACTTAGTTTAAAGTAAATCTTAAATTTGAAGAGTATATCCACTCACCTATATAAGGACACTTATCTCGTTCCTGCTTTTCAGAGAGGGAAGTCTTTTTGGGGTGATGGAACCAGTCTACATCCTGATCATGATAGTGGTTATAAATAACTATGCATATATTAAAATTCATAGACATATATATTAAAAAGTGAATTTTATTAACTGTAAATTTTTAAAATGCATACTAATTCAGTAAGGGGGGAATGAGAAGATGAACTTATAATTTATATGCTAATGAATATTCAATAATAAAGTAAAATTTTCCATCATTGAGATGACAGGATTTTCAGTTTTTATTCATTTGTAAATCATGGCAAAATAAATGCAACTTTTGCGTGTATGTGATCTTGTACATCTATCTTCAATCGATCCAGATTTTTAGTTCATTCACATTATATTCTTATGCTATGTCTTAGAGTATGAATCTGCAAACTATAAACCAGCATGTGTAGTTGAGGATTCTCTCCTTAAAAACATAATTATGAGATAGCAAACCTGAATTTTTAATAGTTACATAATGGTAAATCATGATAAATCTAAATATTAAAATTTCATGAGATTTAAGAAATATACATAGTCCCAAAAAGGAAATGCAAAGTTTAGTGTGTCTTGTCTAATATTCTGACTAGTAATGTAAAATTTGAGGTGGATCTGAATCCATCACTCCATTAGTGATCTGAAACTACATTTGACTCTTTGGTATGTTCAGGTGTTCAGTGTTAGTGTTGTAGTCCTTTCGCTACTCTATTAAACAGGATCTGAAACACTGAAGTGTGTAATATTATATATTGCCTGTAGCCTGCAAGAGAACATCCGTATCTCCATGTCAAATATTTTTTAAAAAATTTGCATTGAACTTGGCAAGTAAACAATAAAAAAAAGAGAACTTCTGAAAGAAAAATAATTGTTTTGTGGGAGAGCATAACTAAGCACCAATTCAGAAAAATTCCTTAGTATTATGCAACCTGGAATGGCATTCTGTAACTTAATTTGTAAGAGTTGTTAAATGATGTTGTATACAGATTAAATGAAATGTTCAAATAAAGTATATTTGTTTTTGTGTATGTTTATATCTATATATTTATAGATATATTCTATATCTATAAATAAATTATTTC
This sequence comes from Kogia breviceps, assembly GCF_026419965.1. Classification (NCBI taxonomy): domain Eukaryota; kingdom Metazoa; phylum Chordata; class Mammalia; order Artiodactyla; family Physeteridae; genus Kogia; species Kogia breviceps. Next base: position 55,365,060 of record NC_081330.1, read on the forward strand.
TCTTTCATATACTTAAGCCAGTACACAATTCCCTCTTCTCCTGGGTCTGTCATTTCCCAGTTAACATCACTGGGGAAATAGCAGGAAAAAAGAAAAGAGAATCAGCATATTTCCAAGTTTTGAATTTGTAGTAACGTATAGATAATTGTCTCCATCCTTAGCCACAGTTTCCAGCTCAGCCTTGGTCAGAGGAGTAAAGGGACTAGTGCAGATTGATTATAAGAAATGTCATACAATTTATTTTCCAACTCGCTTTCTTAATAATTCCATATGAGAATTTTTTTCATTTAATTTTAATCAGTATGTGAAAAATAAGAGACAGGGAATTTGAAAAGAATATGGTTGACATATGGAGATTCCTGTAGGCTTTACTTTTGTTTCTTCTTAGGAATAAACAAGGTAGTATATTAAGAAAGTAAGTACAGTTTTTATATATTTAAATCCACATTAATATACATTAAATGTTATCTATTAAGTGCTAAACTTTCACTAGATTTTAAATGCAATGAAATTTTAATTTCAACATTTACATTTAATATCAATAGGGAAAGATCATGGTGGGAAGGGAGGTTGCTTACAGTACCTATTTTTCTAGGTAAACAAAAAAACATGGAAAGGAATTTGCAAAAATGATGTAAAGAATTGAAAATCTTTCATATGTTTATGACTTAATGCAAAGCTGAGTTGAAGAAGCTCCTATGGATGACCCCAATTACTAGGAAGCTGTATAATTGCAGTTGTGAAATACGTCTAATTTAAAGATTGTTTACAACATCCAGCTCAACAGATTTCTATTGGTCATAGACCAAATATTTTGTGCCAGGTGAAAATAGACTAGAGCTGCAATATTGGATTAATTTTTCCTGGGTGTGTTATAGCTAAGAAAAACCTTAAAACTCGAATGAGTGTCAGAATATTTTAGAGAATCAAAGGGAGATAAACATTAGTGTATTCCTCAGTCTCACTATTGCTTAGAAAGTATCAAAAATCTGTTTAAACAAAGTGATTCCAAAAGGCTGTTAATAAGAAGGAATAGTAATACATTCTCAAAATGGATTCCAAAAGACTAGATCTACAGCCAAATACCATAACCAAGAGTCCCGTTAAGAAACCTGAACACCAGGTTTGGAATCACCTTTGTAATATTTGCAAATTATAGCTCATTCCTATTTGTGACCTAAAGATAAATGTTTTCTATAAAATACAAAACCAATGTGCCTAAATTTAACTTAATTATGGAAAGATAATTCAGAATATAAACATCACTGAAAATTTGCAGTAAATGTTTAGATATAAAAATACCATGTTGGTTAACCTTAATAAAGTAGAGAAGTATCAGAGAATCATTTGCCTTGTTTTATTAGAGGTAAAAGGTGGTTCTCTTGGCTTAGGGACAGATTTTGCCTTGGATTACTCATTTGTAACTTCTAACCATTTTAGTCAACCATGAAGCCGCTAGGAACATAAAGAAAGTCCTGCTTTAGAATAATACCATTTTTTTCCCCAGTGCCCAATTGAAATAAATTTATTTTATCATTTAAAAAAAGGGGGGGGGGGACTTCCCTGGTGGCACAGTGATAAATAATCCATCTGCCAATGCAGGGGACACGGGTTCGAGCCCTGGTCCGGGAAGATCCCACATGCTGTGGAGCAACTAAGCCTGTGATCCACAACTACTGAAGCCCGCAGAACTAGAGCCCATGCTCGGCAACAGGAGAAGCCACCGCAGTGAGAAGCCCGCTCACCGGAACAAACAGCAGCCCTGCTCAACACAACTAGAGAAAGCCCGCGTGCAGCAACGAAGACCCAACACAGCCAAAAATAAATTAATTAAATAAATTACTTTTTTTAAAAAAGAAACCTGTACCTATAAGCCTGAATAAGTATGAGTTTTCATGGATCATTTTTTACTAAATTTTGCTTTTGGCCTTAAATCAAGGTAACAGGATGCTCCAAATCATTAAACCAAAACATCCTAGACCCACATTACAATCTGAGAAAATGACATTGTCAAATTTAAAACTCAGGTAAGAAGAAGATTTCTAGTATCCTTCACTGCAGCTACAAAGAGGCCAATATAGTAATTTTACAGCAAGGAGCTTAAATGATGTACTAGACTAATTTAAAATAATTTTTAATGAGAGCCAAATGCTTCAGCAATACCTATGAATACATGTTATTATTTGTGATAAAATGTTTAATAAATTAAGATTTTCCAATTCTGATAGAAATAGACTTGAAGACAAGGATTAACGTATGAAATAATCCAGAAAACAGTTGAATTAAGGGACAGTATAAGGAGTGATGACCAACCATATTAACTAGCTTCTCTAATGATGATAAGGAGCATTTTCCCAGGGCAGTATGAAAAGTAGTACAGACCTAGTGTCCACGTCTATTTCTATCAAAATTGGAAAATCTTAATTTAATAAACTGAAAAAATTCATTATATCATCCTCCAAGTTTTTATGACCAAAACACCTGGGATGATATGGTTTAAAATTATGGATTTGATATTTGAAATGTCCTAGGTACATTGATGTGAACTTGAATGTTAGAATGAGGGGAGCTTTTACAATCTGATTTTCCTGTGTGTTTTTATTTTACAAACTTACATAGAAATGACTTCTGTTCAGTATTATTCTATTGGGAAAAATAACTAACACCAAAAGATCCTGAAAGGTTGGAGGTGGGGAATCATTTCCCAAGTACCTTTAAAGTAAATAAACCTCTTCCCTATAAGTTTTAAGGCATTTTCTTTTTGGTTGGTAATATGTATCTAATGTTTAAAATGTAAGAAAAAATACAGTGCAAATAATTTATAATCTGTCACTTTGAGATAAATAATCCTTCTGAAATGGCATTGCCATTATGTCATTTTGGGCTGTCATAACAAAATATCATAGACTGGGTGGCTTAAACAACAGAAATTTATTTCTCACAGTTCTGGAAGTTGGAAGGCACAAGATCAAAGTGCTGTCTGATTTGGTTCCTAGTGAGTGCTCTCTTCTTGGCTTGGAGATGGCCACATTCTCCTTGTGTCCTCACATGGACTTCCCTCAGGGTATGCATGTGGGGGGAGAGAGAGAGAGAGATCACTCTCTCTTCTTTTAAGGCCACTAATCCATCATGAGGGCCCTGCTCTATTGATGTCATCTCACCCTGATTACCTCCAAAGGCCTCATCTCCAAATCTATCACATTGGGGGTTAGGATTTCAACATATGAATTTGGGGGGCACAAACATTCAGTCCATAACAGTCATTTTTAAGGTAGTCTAAAAAAGTTTCTTCATCTCAACTATCTCTCTTAACTATAAATATTTGTAAAAATTAAATGACAAAAGTATTTATACCAAATCAGTGATATTTTTGCACGAACAAACTGATATATCTATTTGATTATAGGTAAAATATAACATTTCTTCTTTATTTTTCATTTTTGGGTATTGCATCCCCTTAAATATATAGTCCTTTTTTTATAATTCCCCATATCTCACTTCACATATATTCATTTTCAATTCATTCTAAGATTTCTGATAAAGTCTCATAAGTAATTGGTAAAATTATGTCTCCATACTACATACGGATCAAGAACCTTTAGTCACAACCTTTGTGGTACCACAGCAAAACTATAGACTCACATTTTTAGGAAACATCCCTTATCAAAGAGAAAATGCCTGGGGTTGTAAACAGCCCCATTCTTATGTATCCAGAAATGCTACATCAATTTTTGTATGCTGTGAAGTCAGGTGGCCTATATTTGAATCTCAAATCCTCCACTTATAAACTGTGTGGTGTCAGGCAAATTAATTAACTTTTTAAACTCAATTCCTTCATCTGTGAAATTTAAATTATAATAATTTGTGTGTGTGTGTGTGTGCATTAAGTTACAGTGCATATACTGTACTGAACATAATGTTTGTATAGAAATAGCAAAATGACATCTCTCTCTCCCTCTCCCTCTCCCTTTATTTATATATATCATCTTTATGTATATATACATACACACACACACACACACACACACACAAGAGAGGGACAGCAATTATTGCCATGTACTTTTATATTTATTTATTCGGCTTCATCAGATCTTAGTTGCGGCATGCAGGATCTTTTAGTTGCATCATGCAAACTCCTAGCTGCAGCATGTGGGATCTAGTTTCCTGACCAGGGATGGAACCTGGGTCCCCTGCATTGGGAGTGTGGAGTCTTGGTGACTGGACCACCAGGAAAGTCCCTGCTATGTGCTTTTAAGTGGGTTATGAAAAATAAACATACTTTTCTTCCTTTTACAGGAAGAACACTTGAATAAATATTAAATTTGTGAGTGTGTGTCATTCTTCATATATTTCCTTTAGGCACTTTACTTCAAATAATAAGACTAACTGTGGTTTTACAATGAATGATGTGAGAAATTACTGAAGAAATTGTGACACTAATTTTGAGAATTTACTTTTATTAGAGCATAGAACAAAGAAGTATAACTGAAAAGATTGTGAGTCTAACACTTTTGTCATATTGTATTAGTGACCTAGTCATCTTAGTAAATACTTTAAAAATATTTTAAGTAATTCATAAGAAATATGGACTCACTAACCCCTTTTAGAATATATGGGAGATCTTCAATAACCATTCAACAGAAGAAAAATCACTTTGCTAAAACTAAAAAAAGAAATCAGATTGCCTTCACTCTGAATCAGTTTAAATAAAATAAGGCAATCAACTTGAATAAGAACTAATAATCTATTCCCCAACCATTCCCATCTGGTATTTTTTCCATTTTATGTCTAACAGAATGGGTTATTGAGATATTGACAGTAGCTAGTGACTTAGAGAACTGTTGAAGCTAATATGCTAAAACAGAAATGGTCACCTGTTACTGATCAAAAATTAGTTATGATATACAGAAAAAGAAATCCCCTTTTGGAGTTCAAGGTGAGTAAAATACATAGGAAACAATATAATTTTTAAAAACAATTAAAAAAGTATAATTTTGTGGATAATACAATGAGATGAACTATACATCCTTCAATATAGAACTACAAAACCACAAATAGTTTAACATCATGTATTGAGAAGTCTATTGAAAGTGTTTCTAATTCATTTTTGGAATATTACAATTGTAACCCAATTATCTTTAAGACTTTTAATATTCTAAAGTCACAGTTGTTTTTTGTTTGATTTTTAACTAAATATGTAAAGGGCTGAATTTACCATATGCCTCAGGTTACTGACACATTACTTCCAGGAGTTTTCTGCAAGACGCTTTTATTTTTTCAAGCATTCATTTGTTCTTTTAATCACTTGTATTTCCATTCTATATTTCCAGTGCCTACCCCTCATATGGCTTCCTATGTGTTTTATATGGAACTTTTTGTTTGTATGTACTCTTATGAAATGTGTATTTTTGTTGTATATTTTTCAGTTCTCTGTGTTCTAAATTTTCCTTTCAAAACATCATAGCTCAGCAGGATAATTATTGTGTTTTACAAAACAAAATAAAGTAAAATAAAATAAGGTAAAATTTAATTTCAGAAACTTTTATTGCCTACCTTCACATATGAACATATGGAGGCATCTCAATATCTGAGTCCCAAATCACCCAAAGTCATTTCATCCCTCCATTTTCCCATTAGTTCTTATTTTATTTATACTTTTCATTGCCTTTTATTGCCCCAAGTACTTGATCCCCTCAGTGACTGTGAACAGTGAATGGTGCATTGTAGAGCAAAACGTCCTGGAATTTCTTATTCTCTCAGTATGCTATATAATGGCATTTAAATAGGAAAAATATATATACTTGGTAATTCAAATAACAACTCAACCACAAAAAAGCTATTTCACTTAAGATGCATCTGCATGGCTACTCTTTCTTCCATATAGGTCATTAAAACTTAGCATAAGTCAGCTTTTCTCTTGATTAAATATGGCTTTGCAGTGATCCTGGGAACTTACCACCATGTAAAAAACTGTTTCTGTGCCAAAATGCCTTCTAAATTTCAAACAAACAAATGAAGTTTATTTTATTTTATTTTATTTGCATTTGCCAGAAATGGCCAACCTTTAATACTGAAGTAAAGAAAATACAACATAATTTGAAACATACATGCTTAAATTAACTATATTCAGAAAATTCAACATTTAGAAATTATTAAAGAAATTATTCCAGAACACTAAGTAGAAATCATTATTTCTTAAGGATTTGTTATAAAAAGGCAAAATTCCCCCTGGGCATCACAGAACTGCATTTTGGTCTTCAACACTCAGCATTGTGCTCACAACAATGTTATGCCCATGTTACAAATAAAAAAGGAAACTGAGGATCCGAGCTGAAACTTGAATGCAGATCATTTGAGTGCAAACTCAGTGTGTTTCTTATCCACAGCTATCTCCTTTTGGTATTCTGCAATTAAAGTCCTGATAATTATTTAACAGAATGTTATAGCATAATCTAGAGGGAGCTTGCCAAAAATTTCCCATTGCAAGTACCCTAAACAAGTTTATTCTTTAGACAAAATTATACTCTATCTGCTTTTGCAGCAGTATTTCAGCAAATAACCCCTCTAGTGATATCCACATTCATGGGATGACATCAGTTTTAGTAGCAGCATTTTGTTTTCTATATCTCTTCCCTCTTGCATCTCCCTCCCTCCCACCTTCCCTATCACACCACTCTAGGTGGTCACAAAGCATCCAGCTTACCTCCCTGTGATATGTGGCTGCTTCCGACTAGCTGTCTATTTTACATTTGGTAGTGTATATATGTCCATGCCACTCTCTCACTTCATCACAGCTTACCCTTCCCCCTCCCCATATCCTCAAGTCCATGCTCTAGTAGGTCTGTGTTTTATTCCCGTCCTACCACTAATCTCTTCATGACATTTTTTTTCTTAGATTCCATATATATGTGTTAGCATATGGTATTTGTTTTTCTCCTTCTGACTCACTTCACTCTGTATGACAGACTCCAGGTCTATCCACCTCATTACAAAAAACTCAGTTTCATTTATCTTTATGGCTGAGTAATATTCCATTGTATATATGTGCCACATCTTCTTTATCCATTCATCTGTTGATGGACACTTAGGTTGCTTCCATGTCCTGGCTATCATAAATAGAGCTGCAATGAACATTTTGGTACATGACTCTTTTTGAATTATGGTTTTCTCAGGGTATTTGCCTAGTAGTGGGATTGCGGGGTCATATGGTAGTTCTATTTGTAGTTTTTTAAGGAACCTCCATACTGTTCTCCATAGTGGCTGTATCAATTTACATTCCCACCAGCAGTGCAAGAGTGTTCCCTTTTCTCCACACCCTCTCCAGTATTTATTGTTTCTAGAGTTTTTGATGATGGCCATTCTGACTGGTGTGAGATGATATCTCATTGTAGTTTTGATTTGCATTTCTCTAATGATTAATGATGTTGAGCATTCTTTCATGTGTTTGTTGGCAATCTGTATATCTTCTTTGCAGAAATGTCTATTTAGGTCTTCTGCCCATTTTTGGGTTGGGTTGTTTGTTTTTTTGATATTGAGCTGCATGAGCTGCTGGTAAAGTTTGGAGATTAATCCTTTTTCGGTTGCTTCATTTGCAACTATTTTCTCCCATTCTGAGGGTTTTCTTTTGGTCTTTTTTATGATTCATTGGCTGTGCAAAAGCTTTTAAGTTTCATTAGGTCCCATTTGTTTATTTTTGCTTTTATTTCCATTTCTCTAGGAGGTGGGTCAAAAAAGATCTTGCTGTGATTTATGTCATGAAATGTTCTGCCTATGTTTTCCTCTAAGAGTTTGATAGTGTCTGGCCTTACATTTAGGCCTTTAATCCATTTTGACTTTTTTTTTTCTGTATGGAGTTAAGGAGTGTTCTACTTTCATACTTTTACATGTACCTGTCCAGTTTTTCCAGCACCAATAATTGAGGAGGCTGTCTTTTCTCCAGTGTATCTTCCTTCCTCCTTTATCAAAGATAAGGTGATGATATGTGCGTGGGTTTTTCTCTGGATTTTCTATCCTGTTCCACTGATCTATATTTCTGTTTTTGTGACACTACCATACTGTCTTCATTACTGTAACTTTGTAGTATAGTCTGAAGTCAGGGAGCCTGATTCCCCAGCTCCACTTTTCTTTCTCAAGATTGCTTTGGCTATTCGGGGTCCATTGCATTTCAGTACAAATTGTGAAAAATTTTATTCTAATTCTGTGAAAAATGCCATAAGTAGTTTGATAGGGATTGCATTGAATCTGTAGGTTGTTTTTGGTAGTATAGTCATTTTCACAGTGTTGATTCCTCCAATCCAAGAACATGGTATATCTCTCCAACTATTTGTATCATCTCTAATTTCTTTCATCAGTGTCATATAATTTTCTGCATATGTCTCATTTCTCTCCTTAGAAGAAGTTTATTCCTACATATTTTATTTTTGTTTCAATGGTAAATGGGAGTGTTTTCTTAATTTCACTTTCAGACTTTTCATCATTAGTGCATAGGTATGCTAGAGATTTCTGTGCATTAATTTTGTATACTGCTATTTTAGCAAATTCTTTAACTATCTCTGGTAGTTTTCTGGTGCCATGTTTAAGATTCTCTATGTATTGTATCATGTCCTCTGAAAAAAGTGACAGCTTTACTTCTTTTCCTATTTGGATTCCTTTTATTTCAATTTCTTCCCTGATTGCTGTGACTAAAACTTCCTAAACTATGTAGAATAATAGTGGTGAGAGTGAGCAATCTTGTCTTGTTCCTAATCTTAGTGAAAATGGTTTCAATTTTTGTCATTGAGGTCGATGTTGGCTGTTGGTTTGTCGTACTCAAACTTTATTATGTTGAGGAAAGTTCCTTCAATGCCTACTTTCTGCAGGGATTTTATCATCAATGTGTGTTGAATTTTGTTGAAAGCTTTCTCTGCATCTATTGAGAGGATCATGTGGTATTTTCTCCTTAAATTTGTTAATGTGGTGTATTACATTTATTGATTTGTGTATATTGAAGTATCCTTGCTTTCCTGGGATAAACCACACTCGATCATGGTGTATGATCCTGTTAATGTGCTGTTGGATTCTGCTTGCAATATTTAGTTAAGATTTTTTGCATCTATGTTCATCCGTGATATTGGCCTGTAATTTTCTTTCTTTGTGACATCTTTGTCTGGTTTTGGTATCAGGGTGATGGTGGCCCCGTAGAATGAGTTTGGGAGTTTTCCTCCCTCTGCTATATTTTGAAAGACTGTGAGAAGGGTAGGTGTTAGCTCTTCTGTAAATGTCTGATAGAATTCGCCTGTGAAGCCATCTCATCCTAGGCTTTTGTTTGCTGGAAGATTTTTAATCACAGTTTCAATTTCAGTGGTTGTGATTAATGTGTTCATATTTTCTGTTTCTTCCTGGTTCAGTCACAGAAGGTTATGTATTTCTAAGAATTTATCCGTTTCTTCCAGCTTGTTCATTTTATTGTCATGTAGTTGCTTGTAGTAATCTCTCATAATCCGTTGTGTTTCTGCACTGTCAGTTGTTACTTCTCCTTTTTCATTTCTAATTCTATTGATTTGAGTCATCTCCCTTTTTTTCTTTATGAGTCTGGCTAATGGTTTATCAATTTAGTTTATTTCCTTAAAGAACCAGCTTTTAGTTTTATTAATCTTTGCTATTGTTTCCTTCATTTCTTCTTCATTTATTTTTGATCTGATCTTTATGATTTCTTTGCTTCTGTGAACTTTTGGGGTTTTTTGGTTCTTCTGTCTCTAATTGCTTTAGCTGCAAGTTTAGGTTGTTTATTCGAGATGTTTCCTGCTTCTTAAGGTAGGATTGTATTGCTATGAACTTCCCTCATAGAACTGCTTTTGCTGCATCCCAGATGTTTTGGGTTGTTGTGTCTTCTTTGTCATTTGTTTCTAGGTATTTTTTATTTCCTCTTTGATTTCTTCAGTTACCTGTTGGTTATTAAGTAGTGTATTTTTTAGTTTCCATGTGCTTGTATTTTTACAAATTTTTCCTTTAAGTGATATCCAGCCTCATAGCTTTGTGGTAGGAAAAAATACTTGATAAAAATTCAATTTTCTTTAATTTACCAAGGCTTGATTTATGACCCAAGATATGATCTATCCTGGAGAATGATCCAAGAGCAGTTGAAAAGAGAGTATATTGTGGTTTTTTTGTATGGAATATCTTATAAATATCAAGTCCATCGTGTCTAATTTATCATTTAAAGCTTGTGTTTCCTTATTTATTTTCATTTTGGATGATCTGTCCATTGGTGAAAGTGGGGTGTTAAAGTCCCCTACTATGAATGTGTTATGCTGATTTCCCCATTTATGGCTGTTAATTTATGCCTTATGTATTGAGGTGCTCCTATGCTGGGTGCATAAATATTTACAATTGTTATATCTTCTTCTTGGATCGATCCCTTGATCATTATGCAGTGTCCTTCTTTGTCTCCTGTAATAGTCTTTATTTTAAAGTCTATTTTGTCTGATATGAGAATTGCTACTCCAGATTTCTTTTGATTTCCATTTGCATGGAATATCTTTTTCCATCCCCTCACTTTCAGCCTGTAAGTGTCCCTACATCTGAAGTGGGCCTCTTGTAGACAGCATGTATACGGTCTTGTTTTTGTATCCATTCAACCAGTCTGTGTCTTTTGGTGGGAGCATTTAATCCATTTACATTTAAGGTAATTATCAATATGTATGTTCCTATTCCCATTTTCTTAATTGTTTTGGGATTGTTATTGTAGGTCTTTTCCTTCTCTTGTGGTTCCTGCCAAGAGAAGTTCCTTTAGCATTTGTTATAAAGCTGGTTTGGTGGTGCTGAACTCTCTCAGCTTTTGCTTGTCTGTAAAGGTTTTAATTTCTCCATCAATTCTGACTGAGATCCTTGCTGGATAGAGTAATCTTGATTGTAGGTTTTTCTCTTTCATCACTTTAAATATGTCCTGCCACCTTCTTCTGGGTTGCAGAGTTTCTGCTGAGAGATCAGCTGTTAACCTTATGGGGATTCCCTTGTGTGTTATTTGTTGTTTTTTCCTTGCTATTGTTAATATTTTTTCTTTGTATTTAATTTTTGGTAGTTTGATGAATATGTGTCTCAGCATGTTGCTCCTTGGATTTATCCTGTATGGGACTCTCTGTGCTTCCTGGACTTGAGTAACTGTTTCCTTTCCCATATTAGGGAAGTTCACAACTATAATATCTTCAATCATTTTCTCAGTCCCTTTCTTCTACTCTTCCTCTTCTGGTACCCCTTTAATTCAAATGTTGGTGTATTTAATGTTGTCCCAGAATTCTCTGAGGCTGTCCTCAGTTCTTTTCATTCTTTTTTATTTATTCTGCTGTGCGGTAGTACTAGACAGTACTAGAAATCAGCTGTTAACCTTAAGGGGGTTCCCTTGTATGCTATTTTTCATTTTTCCCTTGCTGCTTTCCATAATTTTTCTTTGTCTTTAATTTTTGCCAATTTGATTGCTATGTATCTTGGTGTGTTTTTCCTTGGTTTTATCCTGTATGGGACTCTCTGCACTTCCTGAACTTGGGTGGCTATTTCCTTTCCCATGTTTGGGAAATTTTCTATTATAATCTTTTCCATTATTTTCTCTGGTCCTTTCTCTCTCTCTTCTCCTTCTGGGACCCCTATAGTGCGAGTGTTGTTATGTTTAATGTTGTCCCAGAAGTTTCTTAGGCTGTCTTCATTGCTTTTCATTCTTTTTTCTTTATTCTGTTCTGCAGCAGTGAATTCTGTCATTCTGTCTTCCAGGTCACTTATTTGTTCTTCTGCCTCAGTTATTCTGCTATTGATTCCTTCTAGTGTAGTTTTCATTTCAGTTATTGTATTGTTCATCTCTGTTTGTTTGTTCTTTATTTCTTCTAGGTCTTTGTTAAACATTTCTTGCATCTTTGCCTCCATTCTTTTTCCAAGGTCCTGGTTCATCTTCATTATCATTATTTTGAATTATTTTCTGGAAGATTGCCTATTTCCACTTCATTTAGTTGTTTATCTGAGGTTTTATGTTGTTCCTTCATCTGGTAGATACCCCTCTACCTTTTCATCTTGTCTATCTTTCTGTGAATGTGGGTTTTGTTCCACAGGCTGCAGGATTGTAGTTCTTCTTGCTTCTGCTCTCTGCCCTCTCTCCCATAGGCTTTAAATGTTGTTCTTTCATTTTCATTTGCCTCCAGGTATTTTTTTATTTTCATATTCTATTTCCTCAATGACCATTTGTTTTTTAAAAGCATTTTATTTAGACATGACTTTTTTTTTCCAGTTTTTTTCTTGTAGTTGATTTCTAGTCTCAAAGTATTGTGGTTGGAAATGTTGCTTGATATGTTTTCACTCTTCTTAAATTTATTGAGATTTGTTTTGTGGCATAACATGTGCACTTGAAAAGAATGTTTTTTGTTGTTTTGTGATGAAATGTCCATATATATATATATATATATATATATATATATATATATATATATATAAAGTAGATCTGGTATAATGTATCCTTATGGCCAATGTTTTCTTGTTGATTTTCTGTTTGGATGATCTATTCATTGATGTAAGTCCCCTACTATTATTTATTTATTTAAAATTTCTCCCCATATGTATGTTAATATTTGCTTTATATATTTAGGTTCTCCCATGTTCAGTGCATATATTTAATTTACAAATATTACATCTTCTTGTTGGATTGACTTATCATTATGTAATGCCCTTTTTCATCTCTTGTAGCAGTCTTTTTTTAAAGCTTCTAAAGTCTCTTTTGTCCAATATAAGTATTGCTACTTCAGCTTTCTTTTCATTTCTGTTTGCATGGAATATCTTTTCCATCCTCTCCCTTTCTGTCTCTATGTATCCTTAGATCTGAAGTGAGTCTCTTTTAGGAAGCAAGACTCTTCCTAAAAGAGATTCACTTGTTTTTTCAGCCATTCAGCCACACTATGTCTTTTTATTGCAGTGTTTGGTCCATTTTATTTAAGGTAATTATTGATAGGTATGTACTTATTGCCAATCTGTTCATTGTTTTCTGGTTATTTTTGAGTTCTTCTCTTCCTTTCTCCTTAGCTTGTTCACTTCCCTTGTAATTTGATGACTTTCTTTAGTTTTATGTTGTATTCCTTCCTTTTTTGTCTTTTCTGTAAGTATTATCTGTTTTTGGTTTGTGGTTACCACATGGTTCTTGTCTAACAACATATGTATATAGCAATCTATTTTAAATTGATGGTTACTTAAGTTTTAGTGCATTCTAATATCACTACATTTTACTTACTCTCCCCATGTTTTATGATTTTTACATCATATTTTACATTTTTAAATTTTATGTATATCATAAATAATTATTGTAAATATATATGATTTTACCAGTTTTGTCTTTTAACCTTTGTGTTATCACTGTAGAGATTGATACTCTCCTTTTATGATGTTTGTCTTTACTGATTATATTTTTTTCTTTTATAATTTTTATATTTCTGAGTATGTTTTTTTTTTTTTTTCATTTCAACAGTCTCTTTAGCATATCTTGTAATTTTGGTTTAGTGGTGATTATCTCCTTTAGCTTTTGCATATCTGGGAAACTCTCCTTCAGTTCTCAATGATAAACTTCCTAGATATATATATATATATATATATATATATATTTTTTTTTTTTTTTCTTGCAGGATTTTGAATGTGTTTTATCACTCCCTTCTAGCTGGTAAAGTTTCTGATAAAAACTTATCTGATTGTCTTATATGTAACTAGTTGTTATTCTCTTTCTGCTTTCAAGATTCTGTCTTTAAATTTTGATGTTTTTAATTATAATGTCTTGGTGCATGTCTCTTTATATTCATCTTGTTTAGGACTTTGTGTGCTTCCTGGATTTGGATATCTGTTTCCTTTGCCTAATTAAGGACGTTTTCAGCCGTTATTTCTTCAGTTAGGTTTTATGTCTATTTCTCCTTCTCTTCTCCATCTGGGACCCCCAATAATGTGAATGCTAGTATGCCTGATGTTGTACCAGAGATCCCTTAATCTATACTCATTTGGGGGCAATTTCTTTCTTTTTTTTCTTTTTGCTGTTATAACTGGGTGTTGTCCACTAGCCAGTCTTCCAGATTGCTGATCCATTCTTCTGCATCATGTAATCCATTATTGCTTCCCTTTAGTGTATTTTTCATTTCAGTTATTGTATTCTTGAGCTCTGATTCATTCTTTTATATATTTTCTACCTCTTTGTTGAAGTTCTCACTGTGTTTCTCCACTGTTTTCCTGAGTTTGGTGAGCATCTTTATGACCATCAGTTTTAAGTCTTTGTCTGTAAAAGTCCTTTAGTTCTTTCCCTTTGTTTCCTCATTTTGCCTAACTCTTTGTGTATGGTTCTCTGTATTATGTAGATCAGCTATGTCTCCCAGTCTTGAATGGGTGGCTTTGTGTACAAGGTGTCCCATGGGGCCCAGTAACACAGTCCCCCCAGTCACCAGAGCCAGGTGCTCCAGAATTGTGTCTTATATGGACTGCATGTACCCTCCTGTTGTGACTGGGCCATAATCATAGCATGCATGTTAGTGTGCAGGGCTGGCCCCAGGTGCAGCTGTCTATAAAGCCTGGCCACAACCATTGTGGGCACTCTGGTGTGTGGAGCTGACCCCTGAGTGGAAGCTTTTGTGGGACAATGCTGGTGATGACCAAGGACTGCTGTTGGGACAGAGTAGAGGTGTGCTTTGTAGTAGCACTGGCTGTGTTGGGTCTGTAGGTGAACCCAGGGCAGAGCAAGCAAGCTAGGTGGGAAGAGTCAGAAAAGACACATGCCAGCATCAAGACAGGTAGGTAAAGAATTTGAAGAAAACGAAAAAGAAAAGCTGGCATCCACCAGCTCCTCTATACCCCGAGTAAGTTCTAACATATCTCTGACCCTTGGAGACATGCCTTAAAAATAGTTAATGAATCACCTTCTGGCAAGACCCACCCACACACTTTTCAGACTGCTCCATCTGTTCTGGGACTTGGACCAAGTGAGTTTTTGCTCACATCCTTTAAGAGTAGTTTCTTGATTTTCTATAGCACTCTGGTTCTCCTGGATATAAATCTTGTTGGTTTTCAAAGCCAGATGTGGGGACTCATCTTATCAGTGCAGGTCCCCCAGGCTGGGGAGCCCAATGTGGGTTTCCAAGCCCTGATTCCTCAGGGAGGACTTCCAAGTCAATAATATCCCTCCTGTCTTTGGGTTGCAGTGCCGTGGTTGTGGGTACCACTCACACCTCGTCTCCACCCCTCTTTCTCATCTCAATGTGGATTTTTCTTTTACCTTTAGTTGTAGAAAATATTTTCTGCTAGTATTCAGTTTGTTCTCAGAGATAGTTTCTCTATATGTAGTTGTAATTTTGGTGTGTCCATGGGAGGAAGCAAGCCCAGGATTTCCTACTCTACCATGTTGTTCTGCAGTTCAATGCAATTAACTTGAACTCTTCTAATGAAGCATTTATGAAAGTTGAGTAGAAGCTGATTTCTGGTATGCCTTTGGTGAGCAAAATTTTCTTCAAAAGTTATGCACATTAATTGAATTAATAAAATTGTAAGACCAATGTTTGAAACACTCAAGAATACATTGTTCAGATACCCTTAACAATTGTACAAAACACCTTATTTATATACGATTTACATTATTGTTGCAAATTATATATATATATATATATAATATATGTAACTTGAAAATAAAATGTCATATCCAACATTTTTCTTGTGGCAAGTCTCCTATAGATTTATATTTAACCAGTCTTTCTCAAACATTACTGAATATCTGAGTTATCTGAGGAGTATTTGAAAATAAAAATTCTTCACTAGAGCATTATCTCCAGAATTTTTTGCTCCATAGACCAGCTTTAAAAGCCCAGAAAATCATACTCAGCCTATTTGGAAACAGTAAAACTTGATGGAAAATAAGTCAAACTTTGAATGCTTCCATCTGTGACCAGTATTTTCATGTCCTGCTAGTTCCTACTGCTATATCAAAGTTCACTATACCTCACTCAGTCACCATCATTCTATTGACACTCAATTCTATACTGGTCTATAAATCATCAAATCTGACCTCATCCCCCTCTGTCCCACATTCTACACCGACACACACACACACACACACACACACACACACACACACAGACACAGACACACACACACACACACACACTTTACAAAATGTTCCACTTTTCTTTCTGTAACCCCAAAGTAATCATCAGAGAGCAATCCTACGTATTACAACTCTACCTTTAATACTCTTTGAACTTTATTTCACCCCTAAAAATACAGCTTTTTATGCAGCACTTTCTAGTAGAGTCCCCAGTTCAATCATATCATATCCAATGATCATGTCTTCTATCACACATCAGCTACAAAATATCATGGTCTTATCCTAGACTATTGGCATTCAAACTTTTGAGACCCTTACAGATAACTGCTAACTCCATGGTTACACCAAATATCTGCAAAATGTTGGATAAAAATCACACAACAGGGCTTCCCTGGTGGCTCAGTGGTTGAGAATCTGCCTGACGATGCAGAGGACAAGGGTTCGTGCCCTGGTCCGGGAAGATCTCACATTCCCTGGAGCAGATAGGCCTGTGAGCCATGGCCGCTGAGCCTGCGTGTCTGGAGCCTTTGCTCTGCAACGGGAGAGACCACGACACAGAGAGGCCCGAGTACCACAAAAATAAATAAAGAAATAAATAAAAATCACACAACAATGCTGATTGGATCCACTGCCAACTTATGAAATTATTTCTCAAGTGGGTATTTAACACTGGCAAAAATTGTACTAGATTTTCTTAAAAATTTACTTTTTCTCTCTCAAAGTCAGATATTTTAATCCTTTTTTCCCTTCAAATTCCTAGTCATAACAACCTACTTCAGCTAATTACCTTGACATAAACTTCATAGAAATATAATTGATGCCATCAGGTTATCATCTTTGCTTTTAATATTATCTACTCCATTAGCCTTCCTACATCTATGCCCATATACTCTGCCTTTCCTTTTAACATAATAGAACAAATGTTTATTTTCCTATCTAAATTATCTCTTCCACTTGTTCCTAAATTCTACATCTTCTTATCTTCTCAGTGATCTCATACTTTATTTATACATATTTCACTTTTTTATTATCAATTTCTCTGTCTACTAAATCAGTTCTATCAGCATATATTAATGTCTCCATATTGTTTGTTTTAAACTCACCACCACCACCACTGCTACTACTGCTAACTTGAATCCAGACCCTCCTTCAGCTACTCCTGTTTGGAGAAATAGAATTCTGCTAGCCAAATACTATTTCCTCAGGACTGTCTTCTCCTAAAGTTGGACTACATTTTTATTTATTTATTTCTGATTACCAAGCTAGGCACAAGTCTAGAGGAAACGAGTTTATTCATTTTATTAAAAAGTACAGGATAGTCTAACAAGACCCTAGAAATTATTGTTTTCAGCTTAATTCACTTTTTCTTTAACACATTTTTCCTGGATTATCCAGTCCCATAGCTTCAAATAAAGTTTGTTTGCTGACCTATTTCTCTACTCTCGATCTTATATGCAACTACTTACCCAAGATCTCCACTTGAATGTCTAATAAGCATCTTAAATTCAACAGTATTAAAACAGAAATATAATTTCACTCTCAAATCTGGACATTAAAATATTGTTTATCTCATATTTTCTCTCCATCTACACTTGTATTCCTAAAAGAAATTCCCACATAACAGATTTATCTTTACAAGACTGAAATTATTCTCTTTCCCTGCTTAACACTCTACAATGGATTATCATTGGATTCAGAATAAAACCTAATGTCCATACAATGGTCTGCACATCACTACATGATCTTGCCTCTGCGTACATCTTCTATTCCTCGCAGGACATTTGGTCCTGTCCAAAGCATCCATAAGATATTTGGTCTATGCCAAAAGTCTTTGATATTTGCTCCTGTTCAAAACCATTTGGCATGGACCAAATATGCTCATTGACATTTTGGATAGTATCAAATTTCAAGCACCTTTTTTCATGGACCAAATGTCTAATGGACATTTTTGATAGGACCAAATATCTGCTAACCTTTCTACCAGATCTACTTTCTTTCCTTGCTTCCCTAAAGTCCAGACTCAATGGGTTTCTTTAGGTACCTATTACAGGGTTTTACAACTTTCTAATCCTGTTGCTTAGAATTTTTGTCTGCTCAAACTTTACACAGTTGATTCCTTTTCATCATTCTAGTCTAAATGCAAATGTCAACTCTTCAGAAATATTTTTCCTGAAATGAACCCCATTAAAAATGTATTGGCTATGTTATGCAGTCAATCTCTGCTATATTATGTTATTTTATTTTCATCATAGAATTTAGTCACTGAAGTTACTTTATTGATTTATTTCATGTCTATTTTTCTTCTCTAGAATATATATTGTCTACAATAATGTATCCTCTCACACCAGTTAGAATTGGCATCATCAGAAAATCTACAAACAACAAATGCTGGAGAGGGTGTGGAGAAAAGGGAACCCTCTTGCACTGTTGCTGGGAAAGTAAATTGATACAGCCACTATGGAGAACAGTATGGAGGTTCCTTAAAAAATGAAAAAAAGAATTACCATATGATCCAGCAATCCCACTACTGGGCATATACCCAGTGAAAACCATAATTCAAAAAGACACATGTACCCCAATGATCATTACAGCACTATTTACAATAGCCAGGTCATGGAATCAACCTAAATACCCATCAACAGATGAATGGATAAAGAAGGTGTGGTACATATATACAATGGAATATTACTCAGCCATAAAACGGCATGAAATTGAGTCATTTGTTGAGAAGTGGACGGATCTAGAGACTGTCATACAGAGTGAAGTAAGTCAGAAAGAGAAAAACAAATATCGTATATTAACGCTTGTATGTGGAACCTAGAAAAATGGTACAGATGAACCAGTTTGCAGGGAAGAAGTTGAGACACAGATGTAGAGAATAAACATATGGACACCAAGGGGGGAAAACCGCGGTGGGGTGGGGATGGTGGTGTGCTGAATTACGTGATTGGGATTGACATGTATACATGTATAAAATTGATGACTCATAAGAAACTGCAGTATAAACAAACAAAAAAAACTAATACTAAACTTTCTTTGGGTTATTTGTATGGAAATATGTTGATATAAATGTTTCAGACATTACATGGAATTTCTAAAAATCTTATATATTCTGGTATAATGTTATAAGTCATAATTCTAGTTATTACTTTAAAATGTATATCTCAGAAATAACTAAATTTCCTTGTCAATTACATTATTATGAATTTTCATCAAATCTTTAACCATGGTCTTTTTAAAGTCTTTTGTCATTTACAGACAGTTCTGGGTGTACTTTGATGCTTTTGCAAAAATGTTCCTATAACAACATTTCATCTTCAAGGAATTCATGGAAAAGACTGACAAGTACAGGTTTCTGGTAACTGACTATACTGCTGAACTGAATGAATAAGCATTTTCAGAATTCTAATGTAAAACTGATGAATTCATAAAAGTGCTAACAAAAGATCAAGATAAAAAAGAAATAATTACATGGGACTGAGTGAACTGATGAGGATGATTATAATTTTTGTGACTTTCTGTTTGAATTTAAAAAAAAAGAAATCCCACAAGGACTCAGAGGCAAAAAATATACAAATCAATTTCACTGCAGAATAAAGGAGCTGTTACAGTGGAGGATTACTGGACTGAATGTCAATATTATGACATAGTATGAGTGTGTTTCATGTTTGGTAATTTCAATCATTGTTGCTTTTGTTGTGGCCATCCATTTAAAATGCTTGGTGTCAGGTTATTTATCTCTTGTAAAAATAAAATGCTGTGTGTGTGTGTGTGTGTGTGTGTGTGTGTGTGTGTGTGTGTGTGTGTGTGAAAAGAAAACAAAATAAGAATATACATTGTCTAAAAGCCAGGATTTTCTTTCTTTTGTTCTCAGCTACAGTTTTGACACTAGACATGTAGTAAGGATTCAAAATATATTGACTGATTGAGAGAAAAGAAAGATGTATTAAAAAATGTGGAATTACTGCCTACCTTTGTAACAAAAAAGACCTTGAACAAGTTATCAATTTCCTCTGAGTCTAAATTCCTTCATTTATAAAGCATAAACAATAACAATGTCCAACTTTTAGTGTTTTTCTGAAGTTTAAATGATATAATGCATGCAAAAGTGTTTATAAAAGTCCTTAGAACATATTTATAACTCTAATATAACTTATAAAAATATAATATTTTATATGAATTATATAATTTATACATGTCACTCTTTAGGACAAACCACCTCAAATGATCTAAATTAATATTCACTTATCTACATATTAGAAAAACTAATCACTTCTTAAAGTATCAAAGCATGCAATATTTTAAAAATATATATTGGGTTGAGATATATTAAATGTAAATAAGTTTATGAGTTTGAACAGAAGGGGATTTTTTTAGCCAAGATCTAAGCCAATTTCAATTATTTTCCATAATATTTTTCCTCATTTTATGGCTTTACATTGATGTATGTAAATATATAAAGATTGTATACTGTCAATAAGCTAATGAGTGTTAAATAGTTTGGTAATTAGCCAAATTATGAGTAATTTGTTAACAAATCATGGTCTATAATTTGCAATATGTCTAAATTAAAACCCTAATGTTGTATCTTCCGTATAGATATTTTTTAGGTGTTTCAGTACAGTTATGAAAAGACACAAAGAGCAGAGAATTCAACAATGAGCTATATGACATTATTTCAAAATTTAAAATGGATAATAAAATCCAGTAAAAATATAGCACTACTGGAGCTACATAATTTGGACACTGTCCTAATGCAAGCTGCCATTAAAAACTGTATTACTACAGTCATTATTGCTAGTTAGTACTATACAAAACACACTTAAGTAAGAATGACCACATCAGCTAAGAAGCAATCCAATAAATGTGAAAATTCATTTTATGGTATTCCCCACTGAAATAAATTAATATTTTCTCAATGTCTTACAACAGGTTTAATAAATAATAGGGAAAGAGAGTTTGCAATAAAGTATAAAACATTGGGTTCAAATACATTGCACTTTTCTCTTTAATTGCAATACTTTGGGGTTTTATAGAGTCAAACCATGTTAAATTTATGATATCCTAATACCTATAGGTGTGAGAACTGCTATAGTGAACTGGACTTTTGGAGTTAAATGTGCTTCATTTGTAAATTTTACATCCAGAAATATTTATATTTTATATTAAAGATAAGGGAAAACTCATAATTCTATATTTAATTGTGTAAATCTGGATTGAAAGACCAATACAAACCATTTCCAAAAGTTTTGCCTAACAAATATGAACAAAGCTTTATCGGTCAGAACACTGAATCTTCTGTGTGGCCTCTAAGAAGTTAACTTTTTTTTTTCAATCTTATTAACTTTTAAAATATACCTTACAAAACACTAATGATTGTGCATCTTAAAATTGGAGGCCTTCAAACCAAACATAAAACTAGTTTCACAATTGTTTTCTGGTGAATATGGATGAAATAATCTAAAGTAGCCAAATTATAGATTCAGTTCCTCATTAACATTTATATTTTTCAGATGCACAGCAATTATTTCCATAAATGTACTCAAAAATTAAGCAACTTGCAACTATGACTTTTCACAGGTTTTAAGAAAATGAAGTGACATATTTAAACAAAATCCCCTACTTTAACATTATGATCAGTCACAGAAAAGACTATTGAAAACCTTTGGAATCTATGAGAAAACATCCAGCTTCAGAAACACACACACACACACACATACACACACACACAGAAAACCCACAAACACACACACTCTTTAGAAGTTTTCATCAGAGCTAAATACACAATTTCTTTTTTTTTGTTGTTTATTTTCGTTTTTATTTCCATTACTCTATGAGGTGGATCAAAAAAGATCTTGCTATGATTTATCTCAGTGTTCCTCCTATGTTTTCCTCTAAGAGTATTATAGTATCCGGTCTTACATTTAGGTCTCGATCCATTTTGAGTTTATTTTTGTGTATAGTGTTAGGGAGTGTTCTAATTTCATTCTTTTACATGTAGCTGTCCAGTTTTCCCAGCACCACTTATTGAAAAGACTGTCTTTTCTCCACTGTATAACTTTGCCTCCTTTGTCATAGATAAGTTAACCATAGGTGTGTGGGTTTAAATCTGGGCTTTCTATCATGTTCCATTGACCTATATTTCTGTTTATGTGTCAGTACCATATTGTCTTCATTACTATAGCTTTATAGTATAGTCTGAAGTCAGCAAGTCCGATTCCTCCAGCTCCATTTTTTTCCCTCAAGACTGCTTTGGCTTTTCAGGGTCTTTTGTGTCTCCATACAAATGTTAAGATGATTTGTTCTAGTTCCATAAAAACTTCCATTGGTAATTTGATAGGGATTGCATTGAATCTGTAGATTGCTTTGGGTAGTATATTCATTTTCACAATATTGATTCTTCCAATCCAAGAACATGGTATATCTCTCCATCTGTTTGTATCATCTTTAATTTCTCACATCAGTGTCTTATAGTTATCTGCATACAGGTCTTTTTTCTCCCTCAGTAGGTTTATTCCTAGGTATTTTATTCTTTGTTGCAATGATAAATGGGAATGTTTCCTTAATTTTGCTTTCAGATTTTTCATCATTACTGTCTAGGAATGCAAGAGATTTCTGCGCATTCATTTTATATCTTGCAACTTTACCAAGTTCATAGATTAGCTCTAGTAGTTTTCTGGTGGCATCTTTATGATTCTCTATGCATAGTATAATGTCATCTGCATACAGTGATAGGTTTACTTCTTCTTTTCCAATTTGTATTCATTTTATTTCTTTTTCTTCTCTGACTGCCATGGCTAAGACTTACAAAATTATGTTTATGTTGAATAACTGTGGTGAGAGTGGACATCCTTGTCTTGTTCCTTATCTTAGAGGAAAGGCTTTCAGTTTTTCACCAATGAGAATGATGTTTGCCGTGGGTCTGTTGTATATGGCCTTTAATATGTTCAGGTAGGTTGCCTCTATGCCCACTTTCTGGAGAGTTTTTATCATAAATGGGTGTTGAAATTTGTCAAAAACTTTTTCTTCATCTATTGAGATGATCATATGGTTTTTATTTTTCAATTTTTTAATATGGTATATAACATTGAATAATTTGTGTATATTGAAGAATCCTTGCACTCCTGGGATAAATCCCACTTGATCATGGTATATGATACTTTGAATGTGTTGTTGGATTCTGTTTGCTAGTGTTTTGTTGAGGATTTTTGCATCTATATTCATCAGTGATACTGGTCTCTAACTTTTCTTTCTTTGTAATCTTTGTTTGGTTTTGGTGTCAGGGTGATGGTGGCCTCATACAACGAGTTTGGGTGTGTTCCTTCCTCTGCAATTTTTTGGAAGAGTTTGAGAAGGATGGACATTAACTCTTCTGTAAAAGTTTGATAGAATTCACCTCTGAAGCCACCTGGTCCTGGACTTTTGTTTGTTGGAAGATTTTTCATCACAGTTTCAATTTCATTACTTGTGATTGGTCTGTTCATATTTTCTGTTACTTCCTGCTTCAATCTTAGCAGGTTATAACTTTCTAAGAATTGATCAATTTCTTCCAGGTTTTCCATTTTATTGGCATCAAGTCACTTGTAGTAGTCTCATAGGATGCTTTGTATTTTTGTGGTGTCTGTTGTAACTTCCTCTTTTTCTTTTCTAATTTTATTGATTTGAGTCCTTTCCCTCTTTTTCTTGATGAGTCTGGCTAATGGTTTATCAATTTTGTTTATCTTCTCTAAGAACAAGCTGTTAGTGTTATTGATCCTTGCTATTGTTTTCTTTGTTTATATTTCATTTATTTCTAATCTGATCTTTATGATTTTTTTTTTTTCTTCTGCTAACTCTGGGTTTTGTTTTTTCTCCTTTCTCTAGTTCCTTTAGGTGTAAGGTTAGATTGTTTATTTGAGAATTTTCTTGTTTCTTGAAGTAGGCTTGTATAGCTATAAACTTCCCTCTTAGAACTTCTTTTGCCACATCCCATAGGTTTGGATCATCATGTTTTCCTTGTCATTTGTCTCCAGGTATCTTTTGATTTCCTCTTTGATTTCTTCAGTAATCTCTGGTTATTTAGTAACCTATTGTTTAGGCTCCATATGTTTCTCATTTTTATGTTTTTTTCCCTGTAATTGATTTCTAATCTCATAGCATTGTGGTCAGAAAAGATGGTTGATATGATTTCAATTTTCTTAAATTTACTGAGGCTTGATTTGTGACCCAAAATGTGATTTATCCTGTAGAATGTTCTATGCACACTTGAGAAGAAACTGTAATCTGCTGTTTTGGGATGGCATGTCCTATAAATAGCTAAATCTATCTGTTCTATCATGTCATTTAAAGCTTGTGTTTCCATATTAATTTTCTCTTTGGATGATGTGTCCATTGGTGAAAGTGAGGTGTTTATGTCTCCCACTTTTACTGTGTTACTATCAATTTCCTGCTTTTTAGCTGTTAGCAGTTGCCCTATATATTGATGTGTTCCTATATTGGCTGCATATATATTTATAACTGTTATATCTTTTTCTTGGATTTATCCCTTGACCATTATGTAGAGTCCTTCCTTGTCTATTGTAACATTCTTTATTTTAAAATCTATTTTATCTGACATGAGTATTGCTATTCCAGCTTTCTTTTGATTTCCACTTGCATGGAATATCTTTTTCCATCCCCTCCCTTTCAGTCTGTATGTGTCCCTAGGTCTGAAGTGGGTCTCTTCTAGACAACGTATATATGGGTCTTCTTTTTGTTTCCATTCAGCGAGCCTGTGTCTTTTGGTGGGAGCATTTAATCCATTCACATGTAAGGTAATTATCGATATGTATGTTCCTATGACCATTTTCTTAATTGTTTTGGATTTGTTTTTGTAGGGACTTCTCTTCTCTTGTGTTTCCCACTTAGAGAAGTTTCTTTAGCATTTGCTGTAGAGCTGGTTTGGTGGTGGTGAATTCTCTTAGCTTTTGCTTGTCTGTAGAAGTTTTTATTTCTCCATTGAATCTGAATGAGATCCTTGCTGGGTAGAGTAATCTTGGCTGTACGTTCTTCCCTTTCATCACTTTATGTATATCATGCCAGTCCCTTCTGTCTTTTACGGTTTCTGCTGAGAGATCAGCTGTTAACCTTATAGGAGTTCCCTTCTATGTTATTTTTCATTTTTCCCTTGATGCTTTCAATAATTTTTCTCTGTCTTTAATTTTTGCCAATTTGATTATTATGTGTCTTTGTGTGTTTCTCCTTGGATTTATCCTGTATGGGACTCTGTGCTTCCTGGACTTCGGTGGCTCTTTCCTTTCCCGTGTTTGGGAAATTTTTTACTGTAATCTCTTCCAATATTTTCTCTGGTCCTTTCTCTCTCTCTTCTCCTTCTGGGAACCCTAGAGTGTGAATGTTGTGTTTAATGTTGTCCCACAAGTCTCTTAGGCTGTCTTCATTTCTTTTCATTCTTTTATCTTTATTCTGTTCTGCAGCAGTGAATTCTGTCATTCTGTCTTCCAGGTCACTTATCCGTTCTTCTGCCTCAATTATTCTGCTATTGATTCCTTCTACTGTAGTTTTTATTTCAGTTATTGTATTGTTCATCTCTGTTTGTTTGTTCTTTAATTCTTCTAGGTCTTTGTTCTTTAATTCTTCTAGGTCTTTGTTAAACATTTCTTGCATCTTCTCCATCTTTGCCTCCATTCTTTTTCTGAGGTCCTGATCGTCTTCACTATCATTATTCTTAATTCTTTTTTGGAAGGTTGCCTCTCTCCACTTCATTTAGTTGTTTTCCAGGGTTTTATCTTCTTCCTTCATCTGGTACATAGCCCTCTGCCTTTTCATCTCATCTATCTTTCTCTGAATGTGTTTTTTGTTCCACAGGCTGCAGGATTATAGTTCTTCTTGCTTCTGCCGTCTGCCCTCTGGTGGATGAGGCTATCTAAGAGGCTTGATGGGAGGGACTGCTGGTGCATAGAGCTGACTGTTGCTCTCCACTATTTCTTTTCCTTTTTTCTTACTGGAGTTTTTCTTTTTGTAGGTAATCAAAAACTGTTTAAAATCAACACTGTAGGGAAAATAAAATAAATTTATGGTTCTCAAAGGGAATAGGCAATTTAGAAGTGGATAAAATAGGTTTTGTGGATCTAAAACAATTTAGTATATATTTTCTCAAAATATTGTTGGAAGTATTTATCTTTCTCTGCTTGACTTATTTTACTTTCCATAATGCCTTCAGGATCAGACCATGTTGTCACAAATAGCAGAACTCCCTTCTTTTTATGGCTGAATGATATTCCATCATGCATATACACTACATCTTCTTTATGCATTCATCTGTCCATGGACACTTAGGTTGTTTCAATGTCCTGGCTATTTTTTTAAAAATGCTGCAATGAACATGGATACAGATATCTCTTTGCAAAAGTAATATTATTTTCTTCAGAAAAATACCCAGAAGTGTAATTCTGGATCACTTGCTAGCTCTATTTTTAGTTTTCTGAGGAACTTCCATAGTGGCTGTACTGATCTTGGGTGGCCTCGGCCAGCAGTGACTTGAAGCAGGATTTCAGTTCCCAGCCAGATATTGAAGTCAGGCCACAGCAGTGAGAGCACTGAATTCTAGCCTCTAGACCAGTGGTCAGTGACAAGTCCCTGGCCCATACGTCTTTTCAGAAAATGAATTTCCACAAAAAAACAGAAAGTAGTGAAACAAGTAAAGTGTTTATTAGAAAAAGAATACATGTGAATAGGCACACATGGGTGGGCTCAGAGAGTCACAGCCAGGTGGTAGTTTGAATCACTTATATGCAGCTTTTCCTCTAAGTTTCTTTTGGCCAATCATCTTGCTTTTCCTGGTTCTGAGTCCGTATTTGGTGTATCTCACTGTCCTCCCATGTGTGGGCGTGCATCTCTTACTCAAGATGGATTCTGTTGAAGAGGCCTATGGGTAGGTTGACATCATTCCCTTTTGACTCCAAGGAGCCTCTCTGCACATGTATAGTTGGGTATGTATCCTTGACCTTGATTATGAGAAATATGTGGTCTCTATCTTTTATCTGGGCAAGGTTTAACTCCTCCTCCTCTTAATCTTGGAGTATCTGTCCACGGGGGACAAACTCCAGCTGTTCAGCCTGAGGCCTATCTATCTCTTGCCTCAGTATCAATTTACATTTACATAAACACTACACTAGGTTTCCATTTTCCCCAAAGCTCACCAATATTTTGTATCTGTTGCCTTTATGATAATAGATATCTTAACTTGTGTGACCTGATATCTCATTTTGGTTTTGAGCTACATTTCCCTGAACATTAGTGATGTTGAGCATCTTTTCATGTACCTATTGGCCATTTGTATGTCTTCTTTGGAGAAATGTCTATTCAGGTCCTCTGCCATTTTTTAATCAGATTGTTTTTTGGGTTTTTGCTATTGAGTTTTATGATTTTCTTATATATTTTGGATATTAACTTCTTATCAATATATGGCTTGCAAATATTTTTTCCCATTTATAGTCTGTAGTTTGTCTTTCTATGTTGTGTAATTTGTTTGTTTGTTTTGTTTTTCCTGTGCATAGGCTTTTCAGTTTGATGTAGTCCTAATTATTAGTTTTTGCTTTTGTTGCTTGTGCTTTTATCGTTGAACCCCAAAAATCATTGCCAAGACCAATGAGAAGTTTTTTCCCTATTTTCTTTTAGGAATATTACAGTTTCATCTCTTATGTTTAAAAGTACTTAATGCATTTTGAGTTAATTTTTGGAATGGTGTAAGACAGGGGTAGAATTTCATTCTTCTGTGCATAACCATCCAGTTATCACAACATTATTTGTTAAAGACACTATCCTTCCCCATTGAGTATTCTTGACTCTTGTCAAACATTAGTTGACCCTATATGCATGGATTTTTTTCTGGGATCCCTATTCCATTCCTTTGATCTATGTGTCTGTTTTTATTCCAGTACTGTACTGTTTTGATTACTACAGATTTGTGGTATAATCTGAAATCAGAATGCATGATTCTTCCAACTTTGTTCTTTTCTGTCAAGATTGTTTTGAATATTCTGGGTCTTTTATTCAGGATCTATACAAATTTTGAGATGTTTTAAATCTATTTCTGTGAAAATTATCCTTGAAAATTTGATAGGGACTGCATTGAATCTATAAATGGCTTTGGGTAATATTTCTTCATAATTCAGTACTGGTATATTATATGTTTCTAGGAACTTAGTTCTTTGAGGTTATTTAATTTGTTGGTATCTAATGGTTCATAGTAGTGTCTTATGATCCTTTCTATTTATGTAGTTTCAATTATGTTGCTTCTTTCATTTATAATTTTGTTTATTTGAGTCCTCCCCCTTTTTTTTCTCCACTACTCTAGCTAAAAGTTGTTAATTTTGTTTAACCTTTCAAAAAACCACCTCTTAGTTTTATTTTTTTCTATTGTATTTCTAGTCTTTATATCATTTATTTCTGCTCTAATCTTTACTATTTCTTTCTTTATGATAACTTTGGTCTTATTTTCATCTTTTATTTTTCTAATTCCTTGAGATGTAAAGTTTGGTTGTTTATTTGAGATCTTTCTTTTTTATTAATGTAGACATTTATCACTGAAAGTTTCCTTCTTAGAACTGCTTTTGTTGCATCCCATCAGTGTGGATATATTGTATTTTTTATTTAATTTCTCTCAATATACTTTCTGATTCCCCTTTTAATTTCTTCTTTGATACATTGATTGTTCATGAGTGCTTTGTATTATTTCCATTTGTTAGTGAAATTTTGTTTTCCTCCTCTTACTGATTTCTAGTTTCATTCTGCTGTGGTAAGAAAAGAAACTAGATATAATTTCAATCATCTTAACTTTGTTAAGGATTTCTTTATGGCCTAGTTCTCCATGTGCACTTGTGTAATCTAGTGCTATTGAGTAGAATGCTCTGTATATCTCTGTTAGGTTCATTTGATTTATAATGTTACTCAGATCTGTTTTTTCCTTTTTAATATTACATCTGAACTAATGTTTAAAATGGGGTTATGATATTATAATTTACAAGTGTAAAAGGCTTTCACTCTAAAATGGAACCAGATGATATGAAATGGAGAATCTCATACATGCACCCTCAGGAAAACAAAACTTAAAAACCAAAAGACTGGATTTCCATAAATACCTGATATACAGAAAACCAAAGCTTATCTCTTGACCAATGAACATCTACCAAGAATCTCTCCCTATCTTCAAGCCAATAAACTTACTGGTTGGACTCTAGCTGGACCCCCCCATCTCTTTACATTCCTTGTCCAAAATACAGACCACTCCAAATCTTCAATGGATTTCCTGTAGCTTGATACAGCTTGAATTATCCTGAATTACAATTCCCTTGCTGTTCCTGAGAAAACTGAATTTCTGGTAATTTGAGCTTGCCTCATTTTATATCTTAATAAAGATATATATTTGGTTCTTCAGATGACTAAAATATATTTCTCATATAAATTTGCTCTTCACCCACAGTTCCTGGCTCACTACTTGCAAACTTTTGGAGTTTCCTGAAAAATAAGAGCAAGGAGAGCATCTCTTGTTATAATATTTGATCTCTTATTCTCAGTTCCTGAAAACACTTTAGAGCTATAAAGGTGAGATAAGTGTCATGTTATTCATAACAAGCCCCTTTGAAAAACAACTAGGTTTATGTTAATAAAGGTGACTTATACAAACCACCTAAGGATGGGGGCTGTTGACAAGGAAACCAATCATGAATAGAGGGTTGGAACTTTCAGTCCCATTCCTCTGATTTTCAGAGAGGGGAGAGGGACTAAAGTTTGAATCAATCACCAGTGGCCAATAAGTTAACCAAACATGCTTATGTAATAAAGTCTCTATAAAACCACAAAAAGAGGAGGTTAGGAGAGCTTCAAGATTGGGGAACCAGAACACTTCCTTGTGCTACCATGCTGAGCTCCAAGCTCCATAAGGACAGAAGTTCCTTTGTTTATATCACCTCATGATATGTATCTCTTTAGCTGACTGTTGATCTGTATCTTTTAATATTATTTATGATAAATCAGTAATCTAGTGAGAAAATGGGCTTCTTCAATTCTGTGAGACATTCTAGAAAACTAATCAAACCCAAAGAGAAGGTAGTGGAAACCTCTGATTTACAGCCAGTCAATCAGAAGTACAGGTAACAACCTGGTTTGCTACTGGCATCCTGAGATGGAGGGGGTTGTTGTGACCTCAAAATTTTAGCTGGTTGGTCAGAAGCACAGGTAGCAACATAGGCTTGTTAACTGCATCTGAAGTAACAGGCAGTCTTACGGAATTATGCCCTTTATATTTGAAATGTGATGCTATCTCCAGATAGATAGTGTCAGAAATAACACACTGTGGTACACCCACCTGATGTCCCGAGCATTGCTTGTTGTTCTCTACTCTTATTGTGTTGCTTGTATTTCTCCCTTCATTTCTGTTAATATTTGCTTTAAATATTTAAGTGCTCTGATTTTGGAGACATATTTAGGGTGTATATATATATATATATATATATATATATATATATATATATATACACACACACACACAATTATTGTATATGTATCTGTGTGTATATATGTGTATATATATACATATATATATGCAATTATTCTATTGATTGATCCCTTTATCACTATATAGTGATTTTTGTCTCGTGACCAGTATTAACTGAAAGCTTATTTTATGTGGCATAAGTGTAGCCAGTACTGGTCTCTGTTGGTTACAGTTTGCATGGAATATCTTTTTCCATTCCTTTATTATAGCTTATTTGTCTCCTTAAACCTAAAGTGATTCTGTTTAGGCAGCATATGATTGGATCTTGTTTTTATTTATTTATTTTTTAATCCATTCAACTACTTTGTGTTTTTTGATTGGAGAATTTGATCTATTTATATTTAAATTAATTATTGACAAGTAAGGACTTACTATTGCCATTTTGTTTTCTTGTTCTTTTGTTTTTACTACCTTTCTTCCTCTCTTACTGTCTTCCTTCATGATTTATTTTTTGTAGTAGTGAACTTTAATTTCTTTCTTTTCATCTTTTGTGTAACTATTATATATGTTTTTCTTTATAGTTACCATGAAGTTTACATAAAACACCTTGTACATATAACAATCTAGTTTAAGCTTACAACAACTTACTTTCAATCACATACAAAAACTACAAGTTTACTTCTTTTCTCCCCACATTTTATGCTACTGATGACATACTTTACATCTTTTTTATACTGTATATCTGTTAACAAGTTACTGTAGCTATAGGTGTTTTTAATATTATTGACTTTTAACCTTGATACTAGATAAAAATGATTACACACTAACATTACATTAATAGGGTATTCTGAATTTGGCTAGATATTTCCCTTTACTAGTGGGTTTTATACTTTCATATGTTTTTCTGTTGTTACTTAGCATCATTTCATTTCAACTTGAAAAACTCCTTTATCATTTTTTCTTAGGCAGTTCTAGTGGTGATGAACTCCCTTAGCTTTTGTTTGTCTGGGAATATCTTTATTCCTCTTACATTTATGTGGAACAGTTTTGTTGCATATGGTATTCTTTGTTGTAAATTGTTTTCTTTATTCTTCTCTTTCAGCAATGTGAATGTATTATCCCACTCCCTCCTCGCCTGCAAGATGTCTGTAGAGAAATTTCCTAACACCCTTACGGGGATTCCATTGTATTTGATGAGTTGTTTTTCTCTTGTTTTCAAAATTCTCTCCTTGGCTGCATTGGATCTTCATTGCTGTGTGCAGATTTTCTGTAGTTGTGGTGAGTGGGGGCTACTCTTTGTGACAGTGCACAGGCTTCTCATGGTGGTGACTTCTCTTGTTGCAGAGCAGGGGCTCTAGGCATGTGGGTTTCAGTAGTTGTGGCACATAGGCTCAGTAGTTGTGGCATGTGGGCTGTATAGCTCAGGCTCAGTAGTTGTGATGTACGGGCTTAGTTGCTCCATGGCATGTAGGATCCTCCTGGACCAGGGATTGAACCCATGTCCCCTGCATTTCCAGGCAGATTCTTAATCACTTCACCACCAGGGAAGTCCTAATATTTTGATTATAATATATCATGAGATAATCTTCTTTGGGTTGATCTTACCCGAGATCCTTTGAGCTCTCTGTACATGATTGTCCAGATATTCCCCAAATCTGGGGAATTTTTCAGCTGTTATTTCTTTAAATAATCTTTCTCTCTAGTCTCCTATGGCTACAATGATGAAAATGTTTATACTCTTCTTGGTGTCTTACAATTAATGTAGGAATTCTTCCCTTTTTTAAAATTAGTTTTTCTTTGAGTTACTCTAACTGGCTAATTTAAAATGATTTGTCTTTGAGATCAGTCACTTTTTTCTTCTGGATGATCAAGTCTGTTGATGCCCCAGTTGTGCTGCACTGAAGCCAGTTATGAGACTGTCAATGGGTCTGCAGCTAGTGGGTTTGTTACTAAGGGCTTAGGTGGGCATGGATCTTGTCTGATGCCTGAGTTGATGGCACTGCCCCCAGTACCTTCTTCAGTAGGGTAGTACTGGGATAAGTGTCCTCTTCAGGATCCACAGTTGGGTCCTAGATACTGAGCCTATTACCAGTTGTGTGGTGGGTGTGGCTCCTTTCAGTTCCCTAAGAGAACTGCTGTCTGGTTACTGGATGGCTCACTGGTGAACAAGACAGGTCCTTGTCTGTGGTTGAGAGGGTCTAGAGGAAAGCTCAATATTTTTAAAAATATAAATTTTATTTTTTTTCTGATTCCTCCAATAGCTGCAACAAGAGTATTGGCCTTTCACCACCTATGGATCTTACCTCAACATAGATAAATTTAACTGTATTTAATTTAAAATAACTTTTTTTTTTTTTTTTTTTTTTGCGGTATGCGGGCCTCTCACTGTTGTGGCCTCTCCCATTGCAGAGTGCAGGCTCAGCGGCCATGGCTCACGGGCCCAGCCGCTGCACGGCATGTGGGATCTTCCCGGACCGGGGCACGAACCCATGTTCCCTGCATCGGCAGGCGGACCCCCAACCACTGTGCCACCAGGGAAGCCCTAAAATAACTTTTTATTCAAAAATACTTTAAAGAAGTGAAAAAGCAACTAATGCAGTGAGAAAATATCTTCACAATATACATACTGCAAATGACTAATATCCAGAATATATAAAAGACACTTCCGAATTTATTTTTTAAAAGGCAAGTGATTCAATGGAAAAATAGGCAAAAAGGACATTTACACTGACAGTAAACATTTGAAAAAATGTTAAACTGTATTAATCTTCAGGGAAAAGCAAATTAAATCTACTATATCATACTATATACTACATGAGAAAGGCTAAAATATAAAATCCAGAAAAGATGAAGTGTTGGAGAGAAACTGGGGCAATTAGAAATTCCATACACTCTGGTGAAAGGCTGAACTGCTATAGCCACTTTGGACACCTTTTTGTTATTAGCTACTAAAACTGAACATATGTATGTTTGTGTATATATATATATATATATATACACACACACACATCTATATATACATATATATGTATATATACATATGTTCACCAAAACAAACATATGAAACAATTTTTATAATAGCTTTATTTAAAATAGTTCCAAATGAAAAACTACCCAAATATCTATCAGCAGTATTTCAGATAAATAAATAATGTTATATTCACACAAAAGAATACACACAAAATATAACAAGAATGAATGATCTACAACTATGTGTAGATCATTCTGACAAATATAACATTAAGCAAAATAAACCATAAACCAAAAGAGAGTATAAAGTATAATCCAATGTATATCCAGTTTAAAAAAATGTAAAAAACAAGTTTTAGTTTAGAATTTAAGATAGTAATTGCTATCAGGATATTGTGGGATAGCAATGATAAAAGAGTATGAGCAGGACTTCTGGGATATTGGTAAGTTCTCTTTCTTGACTGGGGTTATACTTTCAGATGTGTTTACTTGTAAAATTACACTGTGCTGTAAGCTTCTGATATGTACACAACTCTATGTATATAAATATGAATACAGATGACCAACAGGCAAGTGAAAAGAGGCTCAATACTGTAAATTATTAGAGAAAACAAATCAAAACAACAATGATATATCACCTCACACCTCTCAGAACGGCTATAATCAAAAAAATCTACAAGTAACAAATTTGGAGAGGAAGTGGAGAAAAGGAAACACTTTTACACTGTTGGTGTGAATGAAAATTTGTGCCACCACTATGGAAAACAGTATTGAGTTTCCTCAAAAAACTAAAACTAGAACTACCATATGATCAAATAATTCCACTTTTGAGTATATATCAGGACAAAACAAAAACACTATCAAAAAGATATGTACCTCCTAATGTTCATAGCAGCATAATTCACACTAGCCAAGATATGGAATCAACTCAAGTGTCCAACAATGGACAAATGGATAAAGAAGATGTGATATATATGTATACAATACAATATTATTCATCATTAAAAAATAATGAAATTCTGCTGTTTGCAGCAATGTTGATGACATAAAGAATATTATGCTTAGTGAAATACATGAGACAGAGAAAGAGAAATACTGTATGTTATCCTTTATATGTGGAATCTAAGATAAAACAAACATGTATACAGCAAAACAGAAACAGAATCACAGATATAGAAAACACACTAATGGTTTCCAAAGTAGAGATAGAATGGGGGAGGAGCAAGTTAGGTGTATGGAATTAACAGGTGCAAACTAGTATGTATTAAATAGATAAGCAGCACAGGGAATTATAGCCATTATCTTGTAGTAACTTTTAATGGAGTATAATCTGTAAAAATACTGAATCACTATTCTGTGCAATTAAAACTAATAGAGCACTGGGAATTCTAACAGTTATTTTTCGGTGGCAGCACCACATTCTTTATTGCGACCTTCTGTTGTGAGGCAACTCAGGTAAAGTTCCGTTTTGTGGCAGTTTCAACAGCCTGGATCCTGGAATGAGGATGCAAGAGCTGAGCTCCCAGCCAGCTAGCAGTGGACACATATGAAGTCATATTGCTGTGCTTTAAAACGTACAGAATAAATCTAACCAAAGGCAAAGAATGTGACACAAGATTTCTGAGTGTGGAATAGGTATAGCCATGTAACCAGCACACAAATCCGAAAATAAGACATTATCAGCAGCAGAATAAGTCTGATCAAGCTTATTCAAGGTGGCTTTCCTCCAACAGCCATAGGGCTGACAGAGTTTCAGTGCTCTGGAAGGGTTTTAAGCCTGAGCAGGTGAGGTGGGAGAGCCGAGTTCAGGAAACTGGACCATAAGAGATCTCCTGGTCCCACGTAATATCAAATGGCAGGAGTGATCCCAGAGATTTCCATCTCAATGCTAAGACCAAGCCCCACTCAATGACCAACAAGCTCCAGTGCTGGACACACCATGCCAAACAACTAGCAAGAGAGGAACACAACCCAAACCATTTAGGCAGAGAGGCTGCCTAAAATCATATTAACTTCACAGATCCTTGAAAACATACCACCAGATGCGGTCCTGCCCACCAGAAAGACAAGACCAGCCTCATCCACCAGAACACAGGCACCAGTTCCCTCCACCAGGAGGCCTACACACCCAAGTGAACCAACATTACCCACTGGGAGCAGACACTGAAAACAATGGGAAATACGAACCTGCAGCCTGCCAAAAGGAGTGCACAAACACAGTAAGTTAAGCAAAACAAGAAGACACAGAAATACACAGAAGATGAAGGAGCAAGGTAAAAACGGACCAGACCAAACAAATGAAGAGGAAATAGGCAGTCTACCTGAAAAAGGATTCACGTTAATGATAGTAAAGGTATCCAAAATCTTGGAAATAATGGAGAAAATACAAGAAATGCTTAACAAGGACCTAGAAGAACTAAAGAGCAAATAAACAACGATGAACAACACAATGAATGAAATAAAAATATTCTCTAGAAGAGTTCAATAGCAGAATAACTGAGGCAGAAGAACAGATAAGTGACCTGTAAGTTAAAAAAGTGGAAATAACTACTGCAGAGCAGAATAAAGAAAAAAAAATGAAAGGAATTGCACAGCAAAGGATACCATAAACAAGACCAAAAGACAACCCTCAGAATGGGAGAAAATATTTGCAAATGAAGCAACTGACAAAGGATTAATTTCCAAAATTTATAAGCAACTCATGCAGCTCAATAACAAAAAAACAAACAACCCAATCCAAAAATGGGCAGAAGAACTAAATAGACATTTCTCCAAAGAAGATATACAGATTGCTAACAAACACATGAAAGAATGCTCAACCTCATTAATCATTAGAGAAATGCAAATCAAAACTACAATGAGATATCATCTCACACCGGTCAGATTGGCCATCATCAAAAACTCTAGAAACAATAAATGCTGGAGAGGGTGTGGAGAAAAGGGAACCCTCTTGCACTGCTGGTGGGAATGTAAATTGATACAGCCGCTATGGAGAACAGTATGGAGGTTCCTTAAAAAACTACAAATAGAACTACCATACGACCCAGCAATCCCACTACTGGGAATATACCCTGAGAAAACTATAATTCAGAAAGACTCATGTACCAAAATGTTCATTGCAGCTCTATTTACAATAGCCAGGACATGGAAGCAACCTAAGTGTCCATCAACAGATGAATGGATAAAGAAGATGTGGCACATATATACAATGGAATATTACTCAGCCATAAAAAGAAATGAAACTGAGTTATTTATAATGAGGTGGATGGACCTGGAGTCTGTCATACAGAGTGAAGTAAGTCAGAAGGAGAAAAACAAATACCGTATGCTAACACATATATATGGACTCTAAGGGAAAAAAATGTCATGAAGAGGTTAGTGGTAGGACGGGAATAAAACACAGACTTACTCGAGCATGGACTTGAGGATATGGGGAGGGGGAGGGGTGGGCTGTGACGAAGTGGGGGAGTGGCAGGGACATATATACACTATCAAATGTAAATTAGATAGCTGGTGGGAAGCTGCTGCATAGCACAGGGAGATCACCTCTGTGCTTTGTGACCGCCTGGGGGGGTGGGATAGGGAGGGTGGGAGAGAGGGTGATGCAAGAGGGAGGAGATGTGGGAGCATGTGTGTATGTATAACTGATTTAGTTTGTTGTAGAGGGAAAACTAACACACTATTGTAAAACAATTATACTCCAATAAAGATGTTAAAAAAAAAAAAAAAAAAAATGAAAGGAATTGAGGACAATCTCAGAGACCTCTGGGACAACATTAAATGCACCAACATTCGAATTATAGGGGTCCCAAAAGAAGAAGAGGAAAAGAAAGGGACTGAGAAAATATTTGAAGAGATTATAGTTGAAAACTTCCCTAATATGGGAAAGGACATAATCAATCAAGTCCAGGAAGCACAGAGAGTCCCATACAGGATAAATCCAAGGAGAAACACGTCAAGACACAAATTAATCAAACAATCAAAAATGTAATACAAAGCACAAATATTAAAAGCAGCAAGGGAAAAACAACAAACAAAATACAAGGGAATCCACGTAAGCTTAACAGCTGATCTTTCAGCAGAAACTCTACAAGCCAGAAAGGAGAGGCAGGACATATTTAATGTGATGAAAGGGAAAAAACTACAACCAATATTACTCTAACCAGGTAGGATCTCATTCATATTTGATGGAGAAATTAAAATTTTATGGAGAAGCAAAAGCTAAGAGAATTCAGCAGAACAAAACCAGCTTTACAAAAAAATGCTGCAGGAACTTTTCTAGGCAGGAAACACAAAAGAAGGTAAACAACTACAAAAACAAACCCAAACAATTAAGAAAATGCTAATAGGAACATACATATCAATGATTACATTAAATGTAAATGAATTAAATGCTCAAGCCCAAGACAAAAGACATAGAATGAGTGAAAGGATACAGAAGAAAAAACCAATATATATGCTGTCTACAAGAGAATCACTTCAGACCTAGGGACACATACAGACTGAAACTGAGGGGATGGAAAAAGATATTCCATGCAAATGGAAATGAAAAGAATGCTAGAGTACCAATTCTCATATCAGACAGTATAGACTTTAAAATGAAGACAATAACAAGAGACAAAAAGGACACTACATAATAGTCATGGGATCAAACCAAGAAGAAGGTATAACAATTGTAAATATTTATGCCCCCAAAATAAGAGCGCCTCAATACATAAGGCAAATTCTAATAGCCATAAAGGGGAAATTGACAATAACACAATAATAGTGGGGGACTTTAACACCTCTCTTTCACCAATGGATAGATCATCCAAAATGAAAATAACTAAATAAATAGGAAACACAAGCCTTGAAGGACACATTTAAAAATATGGACTTAATTGATATTTATAAGACATTCTATCCAAAAGCAACAGAATACAATTTCTTCTCAAGTGCTCATGGTACATTCCTGGATAGAGCACATCTTCGGTCACAAATCAAACCTTGGTAAATTTAAGAAAATTGAAATCATATCAAGTAAATTTTCTGACCACAATGCTATGAGATTACATATCAATTATAGAAAAAAAAGTGTTAAGAATACAAACTCATGGAAGCTAAACAGTAAGTTACTAAATAACCAAGAGATCACTGAAGAAATCAAAGAGGAAATAAAAATAAAATACCTAGAGACAAATGACAAAGGAAAGACAACAATCCAAAACCTATGAGACACAGCAAAAGTGGTTCTCAGAGGGAAGTTTAGAGCTATACAATCCTACCTCAAGAAAAAGAAAAAATCTCAAATAAACAACCTAATATTACACCAAAAGCAGTCAGAGAAAGAAGAACAAAAAACACTGGTTAGCAGAAGGAATGAAATCATAAAGATCAGATCAGAAAGAAATGAAGGAAATGATAGAAAAGATCAATAAACTAAAAGCTGGTTCTTTGAGAAGATAAATATAGTTGATAAACCATTAGCCAGGCTCATCACTAAAAAAAAAGGGACAAATCTCCCATCAACAGAATTAGTAATGAAAAAGGAGAAATAACAACTAACCCTGTAAAAATACAAAGGATCATGAGAGATTACTACAAGTAACAATATGCCAATATAATGGACAATCTTGAAGAAATAGACAAATTTTTAGAAAAGCACAACTTTCTGAGAGTGAACCAGGAAGAAATAGAAAATATAAACAGACAAATCACAAGCACTAAAATTGAAACAGTGATTAAAAATCTTCAAACAAACAAAATCCAGGACCAAATAGCTTCACAGGAAAATTCTATCAAACATTTAGAAAAGAGCTAACACCTATCTTTCTCAAACTCTTCCAAAATATAGCAGAGAGAGAAACACTCCCAAACTCCTTCTACAAGGCCAAAATCATCCTGATACCCAAGCCAGACAAAGATGTTACAAAATAAGAAAACGACAGGCCAATATCACTGATGAACATAGATTCAAAAATCCTCAACAAAAGATGAGCAAAGAAAATCCAACAACACATTAAAAAGACCATACACCATGATCAAGTGGGGTTTATCCCAGGAATGCAAGGATTCTTCAATATATGCTAATCAGTCAATGTGATACACCATATTAACAAATTGAAGGGTAAAAACCATATGACAATCTCAAGAGATGCAGAAAAAGCTTTCAACAAAATTCAACACCCATTTAGGATAAAAACTCTCCAGAAAGTATGCATAGAGGGAACTAACCGCAACATAATAAAGGCAATATATGACAAGCCCACAGCCTACATCATTCTAACTGGTGAAAAATTGAAACCATTTCCACTAAGATCACGAACAAGACAATGATGCTCACTCTCAACACTAGTATTCAACATAGTTTTGAAATTGTAGCCACAGCTGTCAGAGACCAAAAAGAAATAAAATGAATCCAAAATCAGAAAAGAAGTAAAATTGCCACTGTTTGAGATGACATGATAAAAGCAGCAAGGGAAAAACAACAAATAACACAAAAGGGAATCTCCATAAGGTTAACATCTGATCTTTCAGCAGAAACTCTACAAGCCAAAAGGGAGAGGCAGGACATATTTAAAGTGATTAAGGAAAAAAACCTACAACCAAGATTACTCTAACCAGCAAGGATCTCATTCAGATTTGGTGGAGAAATTAAAACCTTTACAAACAAGCAAAAGCTGACACAGTTCAGCACCACCAAACAAGCTCTACAACAAATGCTAAAGGAACTTCTCTAGGCAAGAAACACAAGAGAAGGAAAAGACCTACAAGAAAAACCAAAAACAATTAAGTAAATGGTAATAGGAACATAC